>NW_022195056.1:131892-339586 GCF_008641045.1 Pistacia vera | reverse complement strand
TTTACAAAAAAATAATAATTACATTAACCAACTCTGAAAATAAAAAAGTTATATCTATTGATCATAATAAATTTTTTTCTTATGACAATAGATGAGGCATTTAGGTGGGATCTGACGGCGAAAGTTCCGTAGGCACCAAAACTTTCTTCCTTATATCCCTTTCAAACGCCAACTTTATTGCCTATGAAAGTTGTATAGATAGTTAGGTTATTTAAAAACGACTATTTTGACACTAATGTTGTTACCAAAACATGTTGACAAATATTCCCATCATAAAATTTCGACGATTAGCAATTAGATTCCTATGCCGATTAATCAATTTTGAAATATATGTTCTATGTTTTATACATTATATATATAAGTACGTACATCCATATATACATATACATTTACATGATTTATATATATCAAACTAAAAAAATAAATCTTATGTGAACACATGATTTATATGATTATATTTATTGTAATTTGTAGAAACATTAAGTCTCTTAGAGTATCGCACCCTCTACAAGGCTGTGGCAAAAGGTGATTGGGATAGTATAAAAGACTTCCTGGATAGAAACCCCACGGCTATTAGGGCAAAAATTACATTAAATGGTAGCACTGTTTTCCATGTTGCGGTTATAGCTGGACAACCTGCAATTCTGGAGAAGTTGTTGGAAATGTCAACAATAGAAGACTTAGAATTGCAAAATGATATGGGGTACACAGCCTTCGTAATTGCTGCCATCAATGGTTTCAAAGATATGGTTGAGGCAATGTTTATAAGGGATGAAAATTTGATTAATATTAAGGAAAAACATGGCCTAATTCCAATTGTTGCGGCATCGGTTGCTTGCTCAACAAAGGTTGTACGTTATCTTTACCCAAAGACTCCAGATGAAATGCTAAGTCCAGAACATCCTGATAGGAGTGGTGCCACACTTCTCAATTGTCTCATTGTTGATGACATTTATGGTGAGTTTAATTATAATTCATTCTTATTTATTAAACGTAAGAGGTCGGTTCTTATATAAAATTTGCATATAAGGTTTATTGAATATCAAGACAGCTTAATCAAAGAATCTCTCTCTCTCTCTCTCTCTCTCTCTCTCTCTCTATATATATATATATATATATATATCTTGTTTATTCAAATCAAAGTTTTAATTTGCAGATTTAGCTTTACATCTATTGGGAAGAAACCCACAACTTGCTTTTGTGGAAGATCTTTATGGAAACTATGCTATTATATCACTAGCTCAGAAAACTTCTGCATTCCCAAGTGGAAACAATTATGTGTTTTGGAAACAATGGATTTACTCACGTAAGTGCTATTGCTTTAATTTTTTTATATAAAGTTGACATTCCACCTAAAAGTTTGAGTTAACAAGTGAAGATAATAGTCTAATAGACCTTCTCACATGAAAAATCATTTTTTTTTTCTTGATGATTCGAACTTTAGATATATAGTTTTATATCATAAATTACTGTTTAAACTTTTTTTTCTTTTGTCTGCAAGGTATAAGAGTAACTCCCACTCTATATGGTGATGAATATTCAAGATCAAATGATGAGGAAAGCGGTATAAGGATACTATTGGAACCAAATATTCAACAAGGTAAGAGGTTTTTTTTTTTTCAATTCATTAAATCTATAAATTCATTTTGCTAATCTATTTTAAGTATTTATAGCATTTGCCATTCTTTTGGTACAGTGGTTCTCAAGAAGTTGCGTGGGCTAGTTTGGAAATTGTTGACATGGATTGGTACGTATGTTGGAACTCATACATGAAATTAAGCTTTAATCTTTGGTATTATATTAAATTCTTTTTTAATTATATTTGTATTGATTTGCACTTTGTAGTCCCTGATATAAGTAACATATACAAAAGAAAGTCAAATCATATTGAAGCTAAGAAATTTCTGAAAAGCATAATCAATCACATACCAAGATTAAGCATGGAACAGCTTCAAAAATTTGGGTGGGATCAAGCAATAAACGATGCTATCAAAAATGGCATATCTGAATTCGTCGATGAGGTGATTGAATCTACCCCAGAATTGATATGGAAGAAAGATGAAAAGGGTAGAACAATTTTTGCAAATGCAATTGTGCAACGCCAAGAAGATATTTTCAGCCGAATATATGATTTGAGTGCAAATATGCACGCCATTATACAGCATGATATCTTTCACAACAACTTTCTCCATTTAGCTGCAAAGCTATCCCCTCCCTCTCGACTAAGTCGTATTTCCGGAGCAGCTCTGCAAATGCAAAGAGAGTTACAATGGTTTGAGGTATGTAATTAATTAAAAAAAAATGTAATGGACTGCATTAATTTCAAATCAATAATATTTTATTTACAACCAAGTCATACAAACAGACAAAAATTGCACAAAATTTATATAAAATAATTACTCTATTCTTTGTTTTTTGTCTGTTTGTATAACTTAGTTGTATGACTCAGTTGTAAGTATGGCATTGTTTATTTCAAATAAAGTAAAAAAATTAAATTACTATTGACGGACCTTAATTTCAATATTTATTTTCAGGAGATGAGAAGTATGTTACCACCAAAGTACATGGAAGAAGTGAACGAAAGCAACAAAACACCTAGTGAATTGTTCACTGAAAAACATCAGATATTAGTGCAAGAAGGAGAAAGATGGATGAAGAACACTGCAGCCTCATGTATGGTTGTGGCGACGCTAATTGCTGCGGTTATGTTTACAACAGCTTATACAGTTCCGGGCGGTAACAATGAGAAAGAAGGAACCCCAATTTTCTTGAAAAAAGACGTATTCTTAATCTTTGTTTTATCAGATGCATTATCTTTGTTCTCTTCTTGTGTTTCTGTGTTAGTGTTCTTAGGAATCCTCACTTCTCGTTATGCAGAAAAGGATTTTCGGAAATCCTTGCCTACCAAACTTATAATTGGTCTTTCCTCTCTCTTCTTTTCCATAGTAACCATGATGGCAAGCTTTGGTGCTGCCATTGTTTTGATCCTTCAAGATCGTTTACATTGGGTATCCGTTCCTATTATTGTTCTTTCCTCAATTCCAATTGCTCTTTATTCTTTCTTCCAATTTCCCCTTCTCATTGAGGTATTTTTTCACACATATGGAGTCAGTATCTTTGACAATAAAAGAAAGCGCCAATATGCCCAAAAACTCAAGGATTTGACAGAAACTTGAGATTGCTTTTTTTTTTTTTTTTTTGGCTTTTCACATTTGTATACTACATGTTGTTTTATGTAACTTTTTCATTTAATAACTTTTTTATTTAATATATGAGCAATCGTTGATATTACATTTCCCTTCATTTTTTTTCATCATTGTAATTCCCAAACCTCTGGATATTTAAGTTTGGATGAATATTATTCAAAATAAAGCTCCACTCAATCGGAAGATTGAAAAAGAATAAAGCATTAATTATGCGTCAATAAGCTTAGCCATTCCGATTGGAAAGAAGCATATGAAACAAAAGAAAAAAGAAAAAGCATTTGATGAATCACTTAAAATTTACTAAAGCTACTTAATGTTTGACAGTTTCCAAATTAATAAGATTTTCAATCGCTTAAGAACGAGGGATTTGTCCCCTTAATAACTTCTGGAGCTAAACTTCGAATTTGCGCTTAGATATTCCCAGTTATGCCAGTAGTTTTTGCTCTTTAATGCGGAGGATCTATTTTCGGGGAATTTATTAGACCTTTCCCCATAGAAACACACAAATCTAGTAAGTTAAAAATTTTCAATTGCATGAAAAAATTAATACTTGAAAAAAAAGAAGTTAATTTAACAAATGATATACTAATTAGGAAAGGGTTCTGCAGAGTACCTTTTTTTTTTGGGTGAATATAATACTCCTACCCTAATGTAAATGTGGATGTTAAAAAACTTATGCAATTACACTTGGATTAATTTAGATATTAATTTTGTATACAAATTGACATAGTACAAAATGAACACAGTTAATTTATTATTTTCATCCTAACTTAAGTATTATTGGTTTAATATTATATTAAACATTCACCTGTTATTTTAAACTTTTACGTAGAATGACAACTTAATATAACATCGGTTAGTGAAGAAGAAAATCAGCGGATTTCGTTAGTCTGTCGTTAGATTACTGTTACTTCTGTTAAAACTTCCGTTAGATTATTGTTACTTCTATTTACGGGTGTAAAAGGGTATCTTTCTTGTAAATAGTACACTGTTCTTCTCAATCCAGATCAGTCTGGAAAATTCCAGATTTTTGCTCTCAATTGTCGGTGTTGGGTAATCACTTTCGTGGTATCAGAGCCATCGACAAAGGTAAAAAATGGCCGATCTTCTTGCTTTTTCTCTTGTTCCATACAATCCAGAAAAGGATTCATGTTCTAATGTAGTTGCCTTCTCCTCTATTGAAGTTGAGTACAGAGTTTTAGCTCACACAGCAATTGAGATAGCTTGGTTNCTTGTAAATAGTACACTGTTCTTCTCAATCCAGATCAGTCTGGAAAATTCCAGATTTTTGCTCTCAATTGTCGGTGTTGGGTAATCACTTTCGTGGTATCAGAGCCATCGACAAAGGTAAAAAATGGCCGATCTTCTTGCTTTTTCTCTTGTTCCATACAATCCAGAAAAGGATTCATGTTCTAATGTAGTTGCCTTATCCTCTATTGAAGTTGAGTACAGAGTTTTAGCTCACACAGCAATTGAGATAGCTTGATTATAGAGTATGTTCTTTGAGTTGGGTTTAAATTAAATACTCCTCCTGTAATCTAGTGTGATAATGTAAATGAAGGAGCATTAGCAACTGATGAAACTACGATGATGAAGGTGTATGGAAGGAAAGGTAAGGGAAAAGGGATGTGACAGGAAGATTCTTATTGTAGAAAAGTGTCAAGGAGTATATTTGGGCTGGGACAGATGGCATATACGGGTTGCAGGAAAGGAAATTCGGTTATTAAGAGAGAATGAGATGAGAATAAAAGAAAGGAGAAAGAAAGAACGGTTTTATCAAAGAAGAAAATAGAAGGGATTCGGGAGGAACTAGCCCTCGAAGTCTGGTAATTGGGGAGGAGTTGGGCCTCGAAGTCCAACATTATTCTTGTTTCTTCGGTTGAGTTTTCCAGTTTGTTTTTCGTGTTGGTAGCTTTGCTAGTTTCTATTTTATGTGTATTTTCTTTCTGGAATATCAATAGAAGTGTTGGTTTTCTTCTTGTTCTGGGTTTTGGCTACTGAGTGTGTTGTTTTTCTGGGTTTATATTGTTTTATTACATGCTGTTTCTGTTGTTGTTGGCTGAGTTGGGAGAATATCTATCAGCAGCCCATCCTGTTTTTCATGCCAGCATATAGAAATCAATGCACATTATATAAGGGACCAAGTTTTTGCTAAGAAGATTGTAGTGCAATATGTTCTTTGAAAACTGCAAATTGCAGATGTCCTAACTAAGGCATTGTCAGTTACTCAATTTCATGAGTTAAAAGAGAAGCTTAATGTTATAGTTGTGGATGATCATGAAGAGACAACTGCAAAATGAAAAATTTTCATACTAGAGTGCTGGGAAGTGTTTTGCAGATTGAAGCAGCAGGTTGTAGTCAAATTGAAGAAGCAGTTTGTAATCTGATGTTGCTGGTTCAAAATAATAGTCTGAAATGAGGTGTTATGCACATTGAAGTAGCAGTTTGTAGTGTGGTGTTTCGGAATAGTAGTCTGAAATGAGGTGTTAGGCAGGTTGAAGTAATAGTTTGTAGTCTGGTGTTGCTGAAGTTTGTAGTTTGGTGTTGCGGAAGTTTGTAGTCTAGTGTTGCTGAATATTAGTCTGAAATGAGGTTTATGCAGGTTGAAGTAGTAGTTTGTAGTCTGGTGTTGCTGAATAGTAGTCTGAAATGAGGTGTTATGCAGGATGATCTAGTAGTTTGTAGACTGGTGTGGCTGAATAGTAGTCTGAAATGAGGTGTTATGCAGGATGATCTAGTAGTTTGTAGACTGGTGTTGCTGAAGTTTGTAGTCTAGTTTTGCTGAATAGTAGTCTGAAATGAGGTGTTATGCAGGTTGAAGTAGTAGTTTGTAGTCTGGTGTTGCTGAATAGTAGTCTGAAATGAGGTATTATGCAGGTTGAAGTAGTAGTTTGTAGTCTGCTGTTGCTGAAGTTTGTAGTCTGAAATGAGATGTTATGCAGGATGAAGTAGTAGTTTGTAGTCTGGTGTTGCTGAAGTTTGTAGTCTGGTGTTGCTTAATAGTAGTCTGAAATGAGGTGTTATACAGGTTGAAGTAGTAGTTTGTAGTCTGGTGTTGCTTAAGTTTGTAGTCTTGTGTTGCTGACTAGTAGTCTGAAATGAGCTATTATTCAGGTTGAAGTAGTAGTTTGTAGTCTGGTGTTGCTGAAGTTTGTAGTCTGAAATGAGGTGTTATACAGGATGAAGTAGTAGTTTGTAGTCCGGTGTTGCTGAAGTTTGTAGTCTGGTTTTGCTTAATAGTAGTCTAAAATGAGGTATTATGCAGGATGAAGTAGTAATTTGTAGTCTGGTGTTGCTGTTTTTGAAATAGTAGTCTGCAATAAGGTTTTATGATATTCAGCTTCAAATGGTGACTGAAGTAGTTTGTGTGTTGGTGTTTATAATTGGTAACAGCAATTGTATTTTAGAAGTGATGCAGCAGTGATGAAGTTGTGATAGTTGAAGTAATTTTGTCAGCTGGAGTAATTTTGCAGTAGTGGTGGAGTTGTGATGGAATTTTTTCAGATAAAGTAATTTTGTAGCAGGAATGGAGTTGTGATAGCTGGAGTAATTTTGCAGCTTTTATGGAATTTTTTGTTAGCTAGAGTAATTTTGCAGTAGTGGCGCAGTTGTGTCAGTTGAAGTTTTAATGGTAAATTGAATAAGTTAAATAGCAGAATGGTGATTTTAATTACAAAACTATGCAGTGATGAATTTGATGGTGTTCTGAAATTCTTGTAGTAGTTTGCTGGAGTATTGCATTTCTTTGAAAAAGTTTCTGCTGGAGAAGTTTTGTTCTTTTTCAGATAGTTTGTTGGTGGTTTGAAGACACAGGCAATCTGGCTTAAGAGGGAGTATTATCCTTCAGAAGAGTAAGTATTAAGAGAAAATTTGAACAAAGTCAAATGAATTAAATTTACACGGTTTGGTTTGAGGGGGAATGTGGACCAAAGTCTCAATTGTCAGAGTTTACAGGTCACTTTGTAATTTTTTTAAAGAGTGCTAGAAGCTTGTTGAAGCAGTTAATGTTAAACTGATTATTCTCTCTTTTATTTTTCTACTCACTATAACGTAGCCAATCTATCTATTGTCATGATGTATCAAATCAGTTTAGATATCAAAATTTAGAATTATGAAGATGACACTCAACCCACTAATATGATTATAAATATATTTCTGAATATAATGAGAAAAAGAAAAAGATTTATAAGCAACTAATCTGCAGAAAGCTGTTAAAATATGTAAGCTAGATCTGTTTCTCTTTGTATGAAAAAACGTCAGATCCTTCTATTTATAAGCGGAGTATGCTACAAAACATTAATAGAAAATTATTTAACATATAGTTTGAATTGATTTATTATGGGAAATTACTATACAAGTATTTTCATGTTATGAAATATTTTGAACAATATGTCAATGTTTTAATAACCAATCCGGGGTGAAATCCAGCAAAGTTGCTGGGTCCCGGGTTGGGTGGTTTGACCAGATGGTCAAATCGGATGACAAAAATTTTAAAATTTAGTAAATATACCCTAAACATGTTAAGTCCCTACAGGATTGAAATTTAACAAACACACCCCACATACAAATTGGTGGTCGATTGGTTGGCTGTGGTAACACATCAGATACAATCTCAATCATCTGTTGAGCCCATTCCCTAGAAAATCTACCCCATATCTAGCCAAAATCGATTCGATTTCAATCAAATCTCACCAATATCGACATCGACATTGGAGGCTAGGTCTCACTGATGATGGCATCGACAACCCTCCTTATCACCACGAAAGTACTGCCCTTAGCCTCCTGACTAAATCCCATCTCACCTTACCTCTGTTAGCCTCACCAATCTTCAGCAAAAGCTAGTTGTTGCTGTCGTTAGTTTTTTTCAATTTCCGGTTGATTCACTCACCGGAAATCAACTCCATCGCCACCATTACACTCATCAGCACTTTCTTTTTGAAAACCCCAACATTCAAACCTTCAACTGTTCGCTAATCATCACCCAATTTCTAGGGTTTTTGGTGAATAGTAAAATGGGTAATCTGGCCCAATGAAATTCCCAAATCCTAGTTCAACTGGTTGGCCAGGCCGAGTTTTAAAATACTACAATAGTTAGAAACGAATATACAAACTAATTAAAGTTGAGCAAGTTATTATTATCAACACAAATCACGTTTAACATATCAAGTGTTTATAGAAAAGAATAATTGTAATGAAAGATTGCTTCTCCTAGTCAAAGAAAACAAAAGAAAAAGAGAAGGTAGCAATAATGAATCACGTAAGATCTACTAAAGCTACTTAAAGGCTAAAGCATGATAATTTAGAAAAGGAGTTCTTTGCTTGAGAAAGAGGAAAAATAGTATTTGTCGTAATTTTGAAGTTCAAAGAATTTGTGCCATTTATCATCTCTAGAGGTATCCAATGGGGCATCTGCACTTTATTCCAAGTTGATGAATATTGATGAAACTTTTTATTTTCCTGATTGTTCAATTAAGTTTAATTTTAATTTGTTCATGCCTTATACCTAGTTAATTTTGTTGAAGTTTTCAGAACAAGCCACCATGTCCGCATTTGCTGGCATTACTATCGACAAACTTACTGAAGAAAACTATGAGAATTGGAAGGAATGTTTGAAGAGCTATTTTATAGCTAATGTTCTTTGGGATGTTGTAAATGGAGATTATGAAAAACCAGAGGAATCTGAAGCCAACTATAAGGACTGGGCTAGAAAGAATGCAATGGCTTTACATGCAATCCAAATTTCATGTAAAAACGAGACAATCTCAGCGCTCATAGGAAATGAATCCGCCAACTATGAGTGGGAGCTTTTGGCTTCCAATTTTGTAATTGGAAAACCTGAGATCGCAGAAGATGGTAATTCTCAATCTAAAGTGTAATAATTGCAAATGTACTAATTTTTTTTTTTTTTTTCTTTTTAATTCGCGATCATGTTAGTTGGCATCGTCTAACTACTAATCTACTAATCTTTTTAGTTAACTCCAACATTGAAAACATTTTTAATGTACTAATATCTTTTGCAAAAAACTTATAACGGAACTCTCCCGATAAAAAAAATAAATGATTTTTCTTATATATATACACACAAAACTACACTTACAATTTTTTCATACAATCATGATGTGGTAGTTCGTGATTGATCAACTCATATTTAGCCAAACGAAATCCACTGCAAGTTGATCAATTACGAACTGTCATATAAGAGTTGTATTATATAAAAAAGTTATAAGTGTAGTACTGTTATAGTTGTAAGTATAATATATATATATATATATTCTCTAGTCAAGACTTTATTTTCGTACAAGTTGTTTGTAGCTAACAACACAAGTCACATATACGATATAAAACATTTTTGAGCACAGAAAATTCTGAAAAGCATAATCAAGCACATGCCATATTCAGTTAATCGTTTGAAGTTTGTGTTCTCATGAACTATAGTCCCCGATTTAAATCATCTATACGAGAAGAAGTTGAAACATGTTGAAGCCATTAGAATCATGAAACTTATGTTTCAGCACATACCATATTTACATAAGGAACAACTTCAAAAGATTGGATTGGATAGAGCAATATAAGATGCTATGAAAAATGGAATAGTTGAGTTCATGGATAAGATGATTGAATCTACCCCGAAATTATATGGAGGATAGATAAAAAGGATAGAACAATATTTGCATATGCAGCTTATTGGAGTCTCATACTGATTAGAGACATTCAAGCCTACTGGTTTATAAGAGGGGGTAATCCTCTCATTCAAAAAGGTCTTATTAGATAAGGAGTCAAACCCACCTCCAATTCTATCATGGTATTAGAGTCAGGTTCAGTTCTGGTTCAGTTATGCTGAATGTTTGACCAGCAAGTGAGGTATGACCCAACTTATAGGCTTGACCGTGAGGGAAATTGTTGGAGTCTCACACCGATTAGGCTTGGTTGACAAGCGCAATTAGGCACACTCAAGCCAACTAGTTTATAAGAAGAGATAATCTTTCTATTTAACAAGGTCTTATTAGGTGAAGAGTTAAGCCCACCAGAGATTTTCAACAATGTATACAATTTAGGTGCAATGATGCGCATAGCAATTACTCGACATGATATCTATGGTAACAATTTCCTGCATTTAACCACAAAGTTGTCCCCTCAATCTCAACTCGATCAAATCTCTGGTGCCGCATTCCAAATGCGAAGAGAAATAGAATGGTTTGAGGTAAGCATAGATGAAAATTCTCAAATGCCAATATGATTAAAAATGTTTTTCATTAATGAGTTGTCTTAACATACACCCCGCTAGTAGACAAAATATTAACTTATTTTGATGTATTTTATATATATTAAAAAAAAAAAAAAAACAATTTACAATATACTAAACTGCTAAATATTTTGTTTTCTAGAGACATAATCCTTTATTATTTGAATGAGAATTACACTTGAGAGGCTTTAATGAATTGCCTCAATACCAAATTATAAGGGAACTTATATTGAATAACCCTTTTTGGCGGTCTTAATTGAAAAATAATCACATCCAGAAAGTCTCTCATAAAATAGCCCTAGCCCAAAATGAATACTACTATGATTACCAAAACAAATTTGATATAAAAAAAACCCATTTCATTCAACTCATTTCCCCATTCTTCATCTTCAAACAAAACCACCCCATTCCCTCCATTCTTTGTCTACAAATGAAATCCATAACCTTTGTCAAAATCGTGAGGAACTTGTTTTGATTGAACCAAGGTTTTGTTTGATTCAATTGAGATTTGTTGACGTTCGGGTTTAGATTTTGGGTTTGTAATGGAGTTTGAAATGAAATTTGTTGAAGTGGAGATTGAAATGGAAATTGTTGAAGTTAGGGTTTAGATTTGCTGAAATGGAGTTTGTAACAGAATATTTTTTAAATAAGGTGGTTTTAATGGAATTTTTCTGATGAACTAAGGCGTCGATGGCGGTGGTTATCATGATTTACATTGAAGAATGTAAACAGCGGTCTGTTAGCCTTGATATGAAGCGACTGAGTGCCGCTATTCGCCCGTTCAAACTCATGACCTCTTTTGCTGGTGGGCTCTCCATATCGAGCAGAGCTTGAATCTTTTCGGGTTTTACTTCTATGCCCGCTGATTGACCATATACCCTAGGAATTTTCCTGACGATACCCCGAATGACATTTGAGAGGGTTCAGCTTCATTCTATAGAGTCGAGTATGTCAAACATCTCAGCGAGTGCGTAATATGTTCTGAGCGACCTGGGATTTGACCAGCTGTCGTCCACATAGACCTCCATTGTCCTCCGATCTGGTCGGAGAACATTCTGTTGACCAACCTCGATAGGTCGCACTCGCATTCTTGAGGCCGAAGGGCATTACTTTGTAGCAGTATATCCCCCGATCCGTAATGAAGGTCGTGTGCTCCTCATCTGGCTCATACATCGGGATTTGATTGATCCCGAGTATGCATCCATGAAGCTTAGTAGCTCGTGTCCCGAGTGGCATCAACGAGCTGGTCGATTCTCAGGGGAAACTGTCTTTCGGGCAAGCTTTGTCAGGTCGCTGAAGTCTACCAGGTTCGCCATTTGCCATTTGGCTTCTTTACCAGGACCGGTTGGCGACCCAGGTCGGGTAGAGAGCCTCGCGAGCAATCCATTTCGGAGAGGTTCTCCACTTCATTTTAACGCAGCGTACCGCTCCGGATCCATCGCCCTTCTCTTTTGGCGAACTGGCTTAGCCTCACTGCTGACGTTCAGTGAATGGCAAATACTTCGGGCTGATCCCGACCATATCTGCATGCGACCAGGCGAACACATCAATGTTCTCCTTCAAGAAGCTTACCAGCTCAAAAGCGAGCTGGGGGTTGAGACAGCTTCCGATCTTTACATTCGGCTCGGCTCTTTTGGATCAACTGAAACTTCACAGATCCTCAACCGGCCGCTCGGGATTTCCTGAATTCGTGGATCTATATTATCCTCCGCTAGACCAGTTGTGACTCGATCCGGCTGATCGCCATAGCCTGGCGGGGTGCACCCCGCGAAATGCCCTTTCCTTTGTCGCCATTTGGACCGATTTCACATAGCATTCGCGAGATGCGCTTTGTGATCCCTCACCTCCCCTATCCCCGTCGGAGTGTGGGAACTTCATCTTGAATGTATGGAAGTGACTGCCCTAAAAGTTCTCAGTAGAGGTCCCTAAGATTCCATTGAAGGCCGATGGGCAGTCCACGACCAAGATTCTGTAACCCTAGTCACCTCGTCATAGTCACCGAGCGTGACTGGGAGTTGGATTGTTCGCTGGGGATCAGGTATCCCTGTAAAACCGTACAGAGGCATTGAGGCTGGCTTCAGGTCGGCCTCGACCAGGTTCATCCTATCGAAACGGACTTGAACAGAATGTTCACAGCGCTTCCGTTGTCCACAGCATTCTGCAGACATTATGACACCCTATCAGGGGTGTGATCACCAGAGCGTCCTCGTGTGGGTGGTGCAAGCGAGCTGCCTCCTTCTTGCAGAAGTGATTGGTTCTTCCTTCCTGGCTTTTTGGGTCGCTGCGATTTCCATTACCCTGATCGGTTCGTGATGTGGTTCCCGAGCATACCTGTCCTGCGCCCTCGCGTGTTTCCACGAGGTGCGGACCTCCGAAAATTAGGTTCACATTGCTGTACCCCGCTGCGATCACGGCGCTTTTTCTTTTGCTCCCCTTGGTTTTCTTTGGGGAGTCATCAATGTACTCCTTGAAGTGCCCCTTCTTAATAGCTCTTCGATAGCCTGCTTTAGAGCTCGGCATTCATCAGTGTGATGCCCGTTATCCCGATGGTAACGGCAGTATTTCTTGCTGTTTCTGGCCGTAGCAGGAGTTTTCATGGGTTCTGGCTCACTGACTGGCTGCTTCCTCGGATTTGTCGAGGATCGCGGATATGGACACATTCAGCGGAGTGTATTGAGCCCCGTCGCGGTCGCGATGAGGAACAGGACATAGGACTTTTCTGTTCGAGCGGGGTTTCTTTCCTTTTCGCTGATCGTCATTGTCTCCTTTGCGATCAGCTCGCCTGTTGTCTCCCCGACCCTGACATCTGCTGAAGGTGCCGTGATCGCGCGGCGAAGTGTCGCCAATGAATTCTCTATTTGGAGATACTTTTCCGCCAGGTTTGTAGAATCTGGTGAGGGAAATATCGTCCTCAGCCTGCAGCTCCTTCCACAGTCAGTTTGCGGGCGAACTCCAGCTATTATAAGAGTTCGGATGGATTCTTCTGGGGCATGAGCCCACTTGTTGAGTTCCCTGTGGAAGCGATCAACGTAAGACTATAGGGTCGTCTCTTTCTTGCCTTATGTTACTGAGATAGCTCAAAGGCATTGAAAATTTCCGGTTGGCTTGAATGCCGCAAAACGTCGTGCTCATTTGAGGCCACAAACTGATCGATCCTGCTGGGAGCGCCCTTACCCACGTTTGGCTTGAGAAGTCACGTCACGGCCAACAACGGCATTTCGCAAGGTCCAAACCTGGTGGAGCTCCATCAGGTCGTTGAACTCATTATGATCCTGCGGATCATAGTTCCATCAAATGGCCACAATCTGGCATTCTGAACCCTGGTGGGAGTGGAGCGACTAGTACTTTAGGAGAAAATGGGATGTAGAGGCGACCTGCGCCCGTTCGTTTTGCTGCTCCCTTAACCTGTCCAGAGCTCGCTGCACTCCTCAATTTGTGGTAACGGACCATACCTGGGTTGCTTTCACCCATGCACCCGACCTTCCGGTTGCGGTTCAGGAGAGTTCAGAGGTCGGATCCCTCCTCGCTCGGCCGTATTCCCAGCCGCGCTTGACCACACTGACTAGAGGCGTGTGAAGCGATGTATGTGCGGGGCATTTTCACGACCCTCGCGGTGGTATGAACCGCCCCGCAGGTGTGGGGCCACCCGCATGAACGATCGGTACGTTCTACTGGTGGTGATCGGAATCATCGCGCCCAGCATTTTCGCTTGGGTTTGCTTGCGATGTGGCATGGGACAGCTCGGGATTTACTTTTTCACCGAGTCTCAACTTTGCCGATATCCTCTCGGTGCACCTTTCGTATTCGCCGGTCTTGGGAGCCCGTAGCTTATTTTTTGCCACTTGCTTACCCTTGCGATTATGCCTGCAGTGCTCGCGGCGTGGGCTATCGCCCTTTGCCGCGCTTTCGCGCGACCTGCAGCGTTTTTGGCGTTGTTTACCGCTCCAGCGTCGTAGATGACATGCCTTGGTCCAGACAGTCCAACCTCTGGTTGACCGTCTGGAGAGTATTTCGAACCTCTCCAGGTAGCTTCTGATGGTGGGGTCCAGTTGCGGAGCTGCTGGGGTATGTGGAAGGGGTGTCCCTCTGAGCTGGAGGGAGTCCTTCAGCATGCTGGTTCCCCTGCTCAGGTTTAGACTGGCGGGCCATTGTAGCTTAGGACCAATAGGTCAAAATTCTCCTGATGAAGGGTAGACACTAAATCAGCCCTTCCTCTAGCGCCAAACTGTTGATGCTCAGTTTAAGCACCAACGAATTCTCACATGCGTAACGTTGATTGCTGTTAAATACACGTGAAAATGGAATATATAAAGCGAATAAATGCAAAGGGAGTTTTTTAAGTGGTTCGGATGCTGAGGTAGCAAGTCCTACGTCCACTGATTTGTATTGATGTTAGTGTGGGTCAGGTCGCACTGCGGGCTGACTTACATAAGTTAAAAAAAAAGTAAAAATGTTTACAGGAGAGAGAGAGAGATTTCTTTGTATGAAATGGCCGAATCCCCTAATGAAGGGGTCTTCCTCATTTTATATCAAACTGAAGCGTGTAATCATCATTAAATCCATGGTTTGGTGTGATGTCAGGATATATCCGGCTTTACGTCCCATTTTCCTTTTCCCAAGCTGACACGCACGACTTATTGCAGGGAAATGGACGCGTGTGAGCTCCATATCATTTGGCAGGTCGGACGTGTGCGTGTTGCTCTGACGGAGCAGGTCACCCTTCACGTGACTTTCCAACGTCACCCTTTGTTTTCCTGGGCATAATGTAATGAAATTTGTTCTCCTAGTCAAAGAAAACAAAAGAAAAGAAGGTAACAATAATGAATCACTTAAATCTACTAAGCATCGTAAAGGCTAAAGCATGATAATTTAAAAGGAGTTCTTTGCTTGAGAAAGAGGAAATAGTATTGTCGTAATTTTGAAGTTCAAAGAATTTGTGCCATATATCATCTCTAGAGTTATCCAATGGGGCAATTGCACTTTATTCCAAGTTGATGAATATTGATGAACTTTTAGAAGCGTACTAAACTTCTAAATTATTTGATATTACATGAACAATTTATATATAACTCACTCAAGAATCAAAATCTTGAATCACGTGGAAACAAGGCTAGCATTTTTGTAAAGCAAAAGAAACAAAAGTGAACAAGTATGAAGAATGACTTAGGGACAGTGAAAGCTTGGGTGCTAGCTTGCGTAACAATCAGTTTATCTCTGTATGATATAAAGCATCTTGTTCTCCAATTTATGCACCAGAAGAATTTTTTTCTCCAAATTAAAGTTCAAGAGTAAGTTTATATACCTCTCAATTTTCATTTTTTTCCCCTGATTGTTCAATTAAGTTTAATTTTATGTCGGAGCATCGACAAAACGAACAGGAATGCTATCAGGAGCCTCAGAATCTAATGATGAGGCTATCTTTGCCAAGGCGTCCGCTATAGAGTTGCTCTCCCTGGGGATCTGAGCGATTTCAAAGTGCCTAAACGACCCCAAAGAGACCTTAGCTTCTTTCAGGTAGCGGACCATGTTCATTTCCTTGGCTTGGTATTCTCCTAGAATCTGGTTGACGACCAGCATGGAGTCACTGTAGATACTGATCGCGGTTGCACCCATTTCTTTGGCGAGTCGCAACCTGGCGAGAAGAGCTTCGTATTCGGATTCATTGTTGGTCGCCTTAAACCCGAACCGAAAAATACCATGAATTCGAACCCCCTCGGGGCTCACTAGGAGAAGACCCGCATCGGCTCTTTTCCTGTTTGATGACCCGTCGACGTAGAGGTTCTAGGTTGATAGGTCCCGAATAGTTTCTTGCCCGACTTTGCCAGACTGTTGCTCGCTTGGGAGATAGGAAAATTTCGAGATGAAGTCTGCAACAGCCTGCCCTTTGATGGTCGACCTGGGCGTATACTTCAGGTCGAACTGGCTTAGCTCCATGGCCCATTTGAGCAGTTTACCTGAGGCTTCTGGTTTCTAGAGGACCTGCCTGAGGGGGTAATTTGTCATTACATTGATCGTATGGGCATGAAAGTAAGGTCGCAGCTTTCTGGACGCGACCAGTAGGGCAAAAGCTAGTCGCTCCATTTCCGGATACCGCATCTTGGCATCCGATAGACGCTTACTTGCATAATATACTAGCCACTGAGCTTTTTCCTCTTCCCGTATTAAAGCTGCACTGACCGAAAACTGAGACACGGACAAGTAGATGAGCAGGATTTCCTGTGGAAGAGGTTTAGAGAGGAGAGGTGGCTTCCCAAGATGCTCTTTTATACTCTGGAATGCCTGCTCGCATTCGGAAGTCCACTCGAATTTCTTATTGGCCTTTAGNTTTGTATTGATGCACAATACCTGCAGGAAGTTGGTAGAATTGTACCCTTATGTTACAGGGAAGAAGTGAATAGAGACAACAAAACACCAGGTGAATTATTCACTGAGGAACATGAGGAATTAGTGAAAGAAGGAGAGAGATGGATGAAAAACATTGCAGGCTCATGTATGGTTGTGGCAACTCTAATTGCTACGGTCATGTTCACATCAGCTTTAAAAGTTCCAGGTGGCAACGATCAGCAAAAAGAACCCCTATCTTTGACGCAGCCAGTTAGCATAAAAACTAAATAAATAAATAAGGTTAGTACTTGGTTATACCTTTAGAAATGATAACAAGTCTCAATCACAAAACCTTAGGTTTTAAAATCTAAAATAAATCTGAATAATTCATTAAGTATTCAATCTCTTCAAAAGAAACGTATAATAAGTTTATATAGGGTCGCCAACCCTAACAAAGCTCCCGATTAAATAAGAAAATAAAAT
The DNA here is from genome assembly GCF_008641045.1 of Pistacia vera. Taxonomy (NCBI): domain Eukaryota; kingdom Viridiplantae; phylum Streptophyta; class Magnoliopsida; order Sapindales; family Anacardiaceae; genus Pistacia; species Pistacia vera. Next base: position 322,330 of record NW_022195056.1, on the reverse strand, counting down.
TCTAATCCTAATTATTGAATAATTATAAAATAAGAAAGTAAAATTTAACTAAATTAAAACTTCCTAAATCAACTAAACTCCTAATTAAAATAAAAAAAACTACTTGAATTCCTAATATGAAACCCTAAATAAATAAGAAAATCAAATAAAGAAAGGGAAACAAAATTAAATTCTAATTAAATCCTAATTTAACACTATTTTCCCTATATCATACTCCCCCTCTTAAAAATAAACTCGTCCTCAAGTTTTAATCTGGTGGGTGATACTTGAAGTATAGTAATAAGTCCTCCTTTGGAGTAAATAAATATCCTTTGTCATTCATCTTCCTAGGAGAGTTGTCATGCACTATAGTCTTCAAGACGAAATCGAATGTTATCAATGTTTCATCCTTTTGATCCTTAACTTGAATGTTTTTTTCTTGCTCAATCTTCTCCTTTAGGACAACTTGCTTTTGCTCAAGCTTCTTGTTGAAGTGTGAAGCCCAAAATGATGTCGTTGGGCATTACTTGAACGCTGTCATTTTAAAGAACAGCTCCAAAATTGATCCTGATCGTTGATTGAATGCTAAATCTGACGGCCAAGGTTCTCCAACAATGCAAGTATAAAAGAATACCCTTCAGTCGAATTTCACAGCCTTTACACTCTCTGTTTTTGTGATTAAGTTCTTCTTTTTTAGGGTTTCCGGTTTCTTGTTTTCTCATAGACTTGTAATCTGGTGCAATTGTTGTAATTGTGTTTGAGGGTTGTGTTTACTTCAGGTTGTGAGGATCTAGGATAGTATTCTCATATAGGAAAGGTTACAGGTGAGTCTTAGAGAGGATTATAGTGAGTGAGTGATTTGATTGAGTTCAATTTGGTTGTATTTGTCACAAATCTTGATCTCTAGTGCAGTGAGCCCCAAGTTGACTGTAGCTCAACGTGGATATAGTTTATCCAATTTGGTTAAGTGAACCACAGTAAAAATTCTTGTCTTCTTGTATGTTTACAGTTTGATTCTTGATTAATTGTGTGAGTTTGGGTGTTTTGAGTTTGGGAATCTTGCGATTAACACAACACTTCTCCTTTAGGACAACTTGCTTTTGCTCTTATTCAATCTTCTCTTCTTGGAGCATTCGTTCAGCTTCAACATCTACTTCATGCTCAATCTCCTTTGATGTGTGATCCTCAATTTGTAACATCGCATGATCTTCGTTGGCTTTAAGAATTTCTTTATGCTTCTTATCTTCTTCAATAACTGGTGAGGCATGTATTCTATGAAGAAGAATTCTTTTTTTTTTTTTTTAATTCTTAATTGTGATTCTACATCATAGGCTAGTTGAAGAACACAAGCAATATATCATCAGGTTGTAAATCAATTTGAGCTCATATGTTTATATTCAGCCTATTAAAGAATTTTAAAGCTACTATATATGGATGTTCATTATAGTCAAGGTGGAGTAACAACTATTGATATTCAACAATATACTTTCGAACAAATCTTTGACCCAAATGGCATCTCTGATACTACTGGAACAAGATCCACTCATAATCAGGAGGAAGCAAATCCCTTTGTAACAACTGTTTCATCCTGTACCAGGTTCTAACTGGTGCTTTCCCCTTACGAAATCTTATAGATTGTAATCTTTCCCACCATACAGAAGCTCCACCCTTCAGTCTACACACAACAAGTCTCACCCTTCTTCCTTCTATAATCTACATATATCCGAAAAAACCTGTCTATTTCCGTAATCCAATCCAAAAAGTCTACAATATTTAAGGGTCGTTTGGTTTGTTATTTTAGATAGGATTTTGGAAATAATACTGGATAGTTGAATAGGGTGATTATTACAAGGTAAAATTTAAAAATGAACAAAAAAACCCCTAGGTTTGCTAATTTAACTAAACACCCTAATATATAAAAAAATTGTAAAATGACAAAAACACCCCCACCCCCCCCATAGTGCTAGATTCTAGTCACCACCGTCAGAATCTAGTGTTACGACTCAGACTAGTCGGATCTAGCCGGACGTGCGTCAATCTGGCCTTTTTCGACCAGATCGATAGCCAGATCTGGTCGTCAATGGCCGCAAAAGGCTAGATCTAGCCGTCAGTGATAGCCAAAGAAATGACTGTTGTTGACGGTCAACGACGGCCAATTAGCCTTTTTCCAGCCAGATCCACTGTGGATCTGGGCAGAAAAGGTCAGATCAGTGAAATACCGGCCAGTTTCGGTCGTTTGTAGGTTGTTTTGACATATTCCGGCTACCACCGACGGTGGTTGCTGGAATCTGGCAACTATGGGTGGGTGGGGATGTTTTTGTTAATTTTTAAACTTTTTTTTGGGGGTATTTAATGAAATTAATAAACTTAAGGGGTCTAAAAGTAATTAAAAAATATAATAGTATTTCCTAAATAGTTAAACAAACAAATATTTTGGGAATAGGATTTGGAATAGGGTATGAAATAATAAACCAAACGCACCCTAAATTACCATTAAAGCAAGGAATATCTACCTTTGATTTGAATTCGCTAGTATCTCTATCCCCATAATCACTTCGTCCATATCCAACGTGCCTCCCAAAATTTGCAAAGTAATCATCTTTTTCATCCGAATCTTCCACGTAGACTTGTTGTCTACCTGTTTGCAAAAACTAGTCTGCCAACAGGCTGTCTGTGATCCACATCATCTCTAGTACGTTGCCTCTTGTCATTTCAGTTTCTGTTGGCTGCAATTTCTTCAAAGCGTCGTTCCAGACACTAGAATATGAGATCCATTCGTTGCTCCAAAGCTCTCAATGCCACCGCTTGCGAGGTCTCAATTCCCTGATCTTCGCCATGAGAATCGTTGCCATCTACAACTTCATCACTTGCCATTAGATTAGAGGAATTTTGTCTGCTTTGATACTAATTGATGCAGCGAGTTAGCGTTAAAATAATAATAATAATAATAATAATAATAAAAATAAGGCTAGCACTCAACTACACCTTGAGAACTGATAACAAGTCTCAATCACATAAATTTAATTCTTACAATTTGAAATAAATCTGAATAATTCATTGAGTGTTCTATCTCTTCAAAAGATTCGTATAATAAGTTTATATAGGGTGACCTTGTTGAATGGGAGGATTACCCCCTCTTATAAACCAGTAGGCTTGAGCGTGTCTGGTCAGTGTGAGACTCCAACACTCCCCCTCATGGTCAAGCCAATATGTTGGGTCATGCCTGTTATTGGAGGTAGTTTTCGGCTCTAACTCCTCACCCCCTGGTCAAACACTCAGCTCAACTGAACTTAGGCTCTGATACCATGATAGAATTTAAGGTAGGTTTGACTCCTCACCCAATAAGGTTTTGTTGAATAGGAAGATTACCACCTCTTATAAATCAGTAAGCTTGAGCGTGCCTAGTCGGTGTGGGACTCCAACAATTATTGACTAATTATAAAATAAGAAAGTAAAATTTAACTAAATTAAAACTTACTAAATCAACTAAACTTCTAATTAAAATAGAAAACTACTTGAATTCTTAATATGAAACCCTAAATAAATAAGAAAATCAAATAAAGAAAGGGAAAGAAAATTAAATTTTAATTAAATCCTAATTTAACACTATTTTCCCTGCATCAATCTTCTTGCACAGCAATGAATCATTGATCTTTATTGTTTCAAATGCGTTATCGTTGTTTTCTTCTTCTACTTGTGTTGGCGTTCTTAGAACTCCTCACTACTGCTCGCTATACAGAAAAAGATTTTCGCATAGTCTTGCCTACAAAACTTGTATTTGGTATTCTCACTCTCTCCTTTTCTATAGTAACGATGGTGGCATGTTTCGGCGCTGCCATTTCACTGGCCCTTGAAAATCGAGTACATTGGGTTGGAATTCCGGATTTTGTTCTTTCACCAATTCCAATTTCGTTCTATGCTTTCTCTCAATTTCCTCTTCTAATTGAGATATTCAATTATACACGTGGAGTTGGTATCTTTCAAAAGAGGAAAGTGACTGCACGAAGTGATCTGAAAGGAATTTGAGATTAGATTTTACATTAAGTATGCTGTTTGTTTCAGACTTAATATACGTTTGATATTTAATATTATATTTGGTTGTGTTATCATGATTCTATAGTGCTGGAGAGTTACCAGATGTTTGAGTTTGAGTGGATATTTTGCCTCGTGCATTTATGTTAAGAGATCGATCACAGTAATATAATGCCTAAATATATTCCTTATCTAATTGTTCAAAAGATAAGGCAACGGCTGGGATGAATATTCTTAATTAGCTTGCCCAGTTGATGTATCGTCTCTTAAATTCATGAGAAGAATACATCAACTGTATTCAAATAGGATCAATGTTTTCAGTGTCTCATGAGAAAAAAGAAAATAATAGAAACCACAAACATACGGAAAGCCATTGGAATATGAAAGATCTTCCTTGGTTTGCCACAAACTAAGAAAATGCTGGAAAATCTAGAGTAGCCTTATGTCATGTACTTGAATTTGTTTTTATATCTCGTTAATCGTAATTAATTTGATTGATAAATAAATTAATAATATTATACTTACAAAGAAATCTTATAAAAAATTTCATACAAAGAGATGTAACAAAAAATAAATAGAACAATGAAACAAAAAGTCAAATTCATTATATTAATTCTTCCATTTATTTTTTACCACATCACTTTGTATGAAAATATTTGTAAGATTTTTTTATAAGTATAACAATACTCTAAATAAATACTATTGATGTGGTATTCACCCTGTAGCATAAAACTTTCTCAAAAGAAGTTGAAGAATTCCAAAGCTTTGTTTGCTATTGACTACTAAAAAGACAAGGAAATTACAAATAAAAGACAATGGTAAGAGAGAGAAGACAAGGAAGAAAAGTTATAAAAAGATGAAAAAGAAAATTAACATTTTGTTTGAATTGATTTATAAGGGCAAATTACTATATTAGTATTTTTCATATTATGAAATTATTTGATTTATTTAATTAATAGAAAGGATTATACAAGGTGACAAATTAATTATTATTAACAACAATATTTCCAGTCATTCGTGAAACGTTAACAAGGAATAAAGCGATAGCAATACATGTATTGTGGTGATGAAAGAACTTCACCTAACTAAACATATGAAAGAAGGAAACAAAGAAAAAGTAATAGTAAAAGTATTTGATGATTTATCACTTAAAATTTAGTAAAGGTTCGAAATTAATAGGAATTCCTTACCCTAATTGCTTAAGAAGGAGGAAAATAAATAAGAATCTTAGTTTTTACGATATATAAAGTTTAAGGAACTTGTCTCCTAATAACTTCTGGAGTTAAACTTTGAATTTTTGCTTACATATATATACCCAATTACACCCATAATTTTCGCTCTTTGAAGTGGACGATCTGTTTTTGGAAAACAGTTATTACACTAATTAAAAAAAAAATGTTGGATTTATTTAAAATGAAGTAATTAATCTAATGATTAGTTAACATTGTCGAATTCATAATATAATGGATTTTATTTTTGATCAATTAATAAATTGTTATAAAAGGAGAGAGAAATTATGGCGAATAAGACTTACTTATGGGACACTTTATTCCAAGTTGATGAATATTAATCAACGTACGCCAGTTTATTTTGTGTTGATTAAGGAATTACGGAAAAACAAAAAATAAGTAAAACCGAATTAAAAAAGAATATTTAGATCATGAGGAGAAGAAATGAATATGTTCGAGATATTTTACGTGGTAAGAAAACATCAAAGGTAATATTAAAAAAAAGTATAAGAATAACTTAAAGATTGTGAGAAGCCTGCTGGAGCTAGCTTCACAGCCAATCTCTCTTTGTATTGCATATAAATACTTGAAGCTTTAATGCTCCATGCAACTTAACACTACTCAGCAAAAATTTATGAAGTAGAAGGAGCAGAAGTTTTGTCTCGAAGTTTAAGTTCAAGTAAGTTCTTTATGCATCGATTCATTAATCCTATATATATGCAAGATTTCCTTTACTTTCTTTAATTTCTTTCCGACAGATCTAAAAATTAACTTGAATATTTTGCTCCTTCGTTTCTTTATAAAGACCTGCATCATGATTCCTACAAGTTTCCTAGATGGCCGTTCATCTAAAATTCCCCATTTAAATCCTATTCCCTGCCTAAAATATGAATTGATCTAGAAATGGCGGAATCATGAAATCATATTCTTTATAAAGTATACAAAATTTCCGGTAGTAGAACCTAGACAGCACAAGGGGATTAATTATTTCTTTAAGTTCTTTTACTGTTGTACCATGAAATTTTTTATGAAGGATAAGGTTCGCTATGTCTTCTGATTAAGTGTTTTAATTTTCTTCTCGTTTTTATTAATAAACTTTTCTTGTATGGTCAAAATCTACCAAAGAAAGAAATTAATGTGCATGTCTTAGCACTTCCTTTTTCTCCACTTATGTGCTTCAATCTATTCATCTTTGAGTAATATTATGACTATAATTATTTCTCATAAATTTTCTCTCACAATCCTAAAGTGACAACTCGTGATTGATCACCTCGCAAATGAACAGACGGGACTCATAGTGAGCAGGCAAAATTCATTTACAAGCTAATCAATTGTGAATTGACACGTCAAAGTTATGAGAGAAAGTTTGTGAGAAGAAGTTGAAAACATATTATTTTTTATTAATCTTTTAAATTTGTTGTTTCTTTAGAATAATTACCTACTAGCATGGCTGGGGGATTTGCCGGTATCTTTACTGAAAAACTTTCCGAAGAAAACTACGATAATTGGAAGGAATGCTTGAAAAGCTATTTTATAGCGAATGGTCTTTGGAATGTAGTGACTGGAAAGGAAGCAAAACCTGAAGGAAGATCTGAAGGTTATAAGGAGTGGGTGAGGAAGAACGCCATGGCTTTACATGCAATCCAAATTTCTTGTGGGGGAGATACAATGTCAGAGCTCAGAGGAAATGAATCAGCCAAATTTGAGTGGGAGCTTTTGGCAGAAAAAATTCGAGTACCATTGCCAAATGGAAAAGTTGAGGTGAAGGAACAAGGTAATTAATTCCCAAGCATACCATAATAGTTATTCAATAAATGTGATAAAAAATATTGAGTAATTAACCATATACAAATATACATACATACATATAGATACATACGTACATACGTACATATACATACATACAAACATACTAAAAGGAAAGAAATAACAAATAATTACTATTTAAATAGTTTAGCACATCAGTCTTTGGCTATATAGTAAGTTTAGTTAATGCACAGAGTCTGCAAGAATCAGAAAGCTCTTCTTATGTATTGATGCTTGAGGTTTGCCAAAATATGTACGCATTTGAATATTGATTCTTTACTCTAGTTAAGTTTCTTTGAAAAAAAAAAAGAAAAAAATCATTTCTCCACAATTGTCAAGATTATTAGAACTCAGAAAAAAATGTTATATTTATTGATCATTTATAGATGATGAATTTGACAGCAAATACTTTGTTGATTCAATGTTATATTAGTTGCATTTTGCAGCTTACTTTATTTTTAAAAACAAGAAATTGTATCAGGTTCTATATCAAACAGACACTGAATTTATGTTCAATTTGCAGCAACATCAACCATCACAGAGTATCGCACCTTATCGAAGGCGGTAGAAGAAGGAGATTGGGAAGCTACAAGAACTTTCCTTGAGAAAAAACCTGATGCTTTAAGTGAAAAGATTACATTGAACGGTGACACTGTTCTTCATGTTGCGGTTATGGCTGGACAAACTGAGATTCTGAAGAAATTATTGGCATCAACAGGAGCGGACTTAGAGCTCAAAAATGATATAGGGTATACAGCGTTCTCAATTGCAGCCATCAATGGATTCAAAGATATGGTAGAGCCAATGCTTGAAAGAGATGAAAATTTGGTTAAACTTAAGGATGTTCATGGCCTAATTCCAATTGTTGCGGCATCGTTTTATAGCTCGAAAGAGATGGTACGTTATCTTTACACGAAGACCCCACATGAAATGCTAAGTCCAGAAAATACTGATAGGAGTGGTGCCACTCTTCTCAATTGTCTCATCACCGATGAGCTTTATGGTGAGTTTAATTAATAATGAAAATTTTCTCTTTTTGGTGTACCTTTTATACATGAAAATCTGATTACTACTTAATATTATACAGATAATCTATTTCTTTTGTGAACATTTCGCATTTTGATATTAATAATTTATTAAAATTTCAAATTTAATTAGATGGTACCAATAAACAGTTTATTATATCATCTGATACTTGAAAACTTTTGAATTATATATACTAACTCGATCTCATATAACACGATATTACTATTTTGTTATCAAATCATTCAAATTGTATTTATAAAACATTTAGAGTTAATCTATTATTTGTTTTGTATTACGATCAATTTTTATGTAACAATGCATATACAAAGCTTATATAACTTATTATTATGTGACAGATGTGGCTTTACACCTATTGGAAAGATACCCATCACTTGGTTTTGTGGAAGATCTCCACAGAAACTATGCCATTAGATTGTTGGCTCATAAACGTTCTGCGTTCCCAAGTGGAAATAGATATGTTTTTTGTAAACAATGGATTTATTCATGTAAGTACTACTGCTTTATTTATACCTTTCCTTGATTATTTCCTGAATTTTTCATTTCAATTTGTAGGGAGTCTATGCTAGAATTAAAATACATATACTTAGTGTTTATTCTATCTATTCCTGTAATTCCAACACAAAATAAGTGGATTATGCTCTCAATTTGATGAATATATTCATAGAAATAAATATGAAATGATTTAACTGCTATTGATGCAAGGTATGAGGGTGACTTCCACTCAGTATGAGGATGAATATCCACAATCAAGTGATGAGGAAAGCAATATAAGAATTGAATTAAAAACAAATACTCAACAAGGTACGTCCGTATTCAGTAATTTCACTTTCATAAACTTTCAAGGCTAGTTATAGAGTCATTTCAAAAATTTATCTCTTCTGTGACTGTCCACATTTTATTAAAATGTAAAATTTATACTGGTGATAAATAGTTTATTACTATCATATGATATTAAAAGATATTTTTTTCATTGAAAAATATAAAATTTAATCTTTCAGTATTTGTCATTATTTACTAATAAAAATTTGAATTTGATTACCGCTATTTAAACTATGAATCTCATATGATAGTGGTGATAAACAGTTTCTTACTGTCATTTCATACTAATAGATAAAAATTCAAACTTGTTTTTTAGTATTTGTTATTGTCAACTAATAAAATTCTAGATTTAAAAGAATGAGTACCTCGACGCTTGATGATTTCAGTAATCTAATTTAAGAATTTATGGCCTTCGCCATTTTTTATAACAAAACTTTATCTTCTGCTACAGTGCTTCTCAATAAATTACGTATGCTCCTTTGGAACTTATTGACATGGATTGGTACGTATAGAAACTCATTCATGAAAGCTTTAATCTTTGGAATCGGTACTATTAATAGTTAATTCTTTTAACTAAACATATTTCTATTCTCATAAACTACATGCAGTCCCTGATATAGGTCACATGTACAATAGAAAATCAAAACATTATGAAGCTCAAAAATTTCTGAAAAGCATAATCAAGCACATACCATATTTAAGCAAGGAACAGCTTGCAAAAATTGGATGGGATGAAGCGATATCCGATGCTATAAGAAATGGAATAACTGAGTTCATTGATGAGGTGATTGAATCAACCCCAGAAATCATATGGCGAAAAGATAAGAAGGGAAGAACAATTTTTTCCCATGCAATTGTGCAACGCCAAGAAAATATTTTCAGCCATATCTATGGATTGGGTGCAAAGATGCGCATTGCGATCATTCGACACGACATCTTTCACAACAATTTTCTGCATTTAGCTGCAAAGTTATCGCCTCCCTCTAGACTCGATCGAATTTCTGGGGCGGCTCTTCAAATGCAAAGAGAGTTAGAATGGTTTGAGGTAATTATTTAATCATACATATTTCTAAAGTCTATGCAAAATGAAGTTATAATTCGAAAATCTAAGTTATATCTAGTATTTGGATTGCGTTTAATGTAATATTTGAAAATTGTTCATAGAGTTAAAAGTCATTGGAAAAACTGACAAAATATACTCAATTTTTTTAATGTTACACTGGTTTTTAAGATTCAAATAAAAATTGTTTGATTTAATAATAAATAATAGTACTTTTAATTTCCACTAATTTTTTAGATTTTATCATAAACCTTAGTTTTCAAACCCTAAACTGTTAACATTAATTTGCGAAATCTTATTTGTTTTTCTCCTAATAAACCATGCTTTCAGGAGGTTAGTAGCATCTTACCACCAAAATACATGGAAGAAGTGAACGAAAACAACAAGACACCTAGTGAATTGTTCACTGATGAACATCAGGAATTAATGAAACAAGGAGAGAGCTGGATGAAGAACACTGCAGCTTCATGCATGGTCGTTGCAACCCTAATCGCCGCGGTTATGTTCACCTCAGCTTTCACTGTTCCGGGCGGTAACGATGAGCGAAGAGGAACCCCAATTTTCTTGAATAGCAATGCATTCTTGATCTTCGTTATTTCTAATGCAATATCTTTATTTGCTTCTTCTACTTCTGTGTTAGTGTTCCTGGGAATCCTCACTTCTCGCTATGCAGAAAAAGATTTTCGGAAATCCTTGCCTAGGAAACTTATAGATGGTCTTTTTACTCTCTTCTTTTCAATAGTAACGATGATGGCATGCTTTGGTGCTGCCATTTTTTTGCTCCTACGAGAACGTTTGCATTGGATTGCCCTTCCCATTATTGTTCTTTCTTCAATCCCAATTGCTCTTTATTCTTCATTCCAATTTCCCCTTCTTATTGAGATTCTTATTTATACATATGGAGGCGGTATCTTTGACAGTGAAAGAAAGCGCCTATATGCTAGAAGTAAAGTGATATGAAAGGAATTTCATATTTATCTTATGAGTAACCACATCCATAACCCATTCTCACAAACTTTCTCTTACAATCCTGATGTGTCATATTGCACTTGGTCGGCCACAATTTATCAGGTAAGACTCAGGTGAGATCCATTGTGACCTAATCAATTGTAAGATGTCATGTCGAGATTGTAAGAGAAAGTTTGTGAGAAGAGGTTGTGAATATAACATTTTCCTTATCTTATTTTCACATTTGTATATATATGTTGTTTTATATAATGTTTTCGTTAATATGAATTAAATTTCTCTCTTAATATGAACTTTTTTAAGCTTTTAAAATCCTTAAACATTTATATCTCAAGTTTTATTCCTTCTTAAATATGATGTGATATTGAATTACAAGTAAAAATCACGAGATACAAATTCGAAATATAAGGTAGAGTTGTCTTAATGTATACATTTAGGATATATATATATAGTAAGAGGTTTCGTTAGATGCTTGAATAAACAATTAAATAAAAAGAGACAGATTTATACATGAATTTTATCTTACCCATAATGTATGCGATCAGATATGGGAAGGACTTGTTGGGGAGTTTTATTATGTTCTTGAACTTTCAATACCACTATAAGAATAGTGGCTAAAAAATCATGTCATAATGGATGGAATGGTTGAAGTTGACAAGAAATATCTTCGTTGAATTATGGTTAGTGGAGATGATGTTTGAGTGAGGATAAAAGTATTTTTTGGTTGTCATGGATGGAGATGATAATTCCAAGGGGACTTGGGCCTCTGCCCCACTTGAATATAAATTTTTTGGGGACTTACTCAATTTCTTGTTGTTTGAATAGAAATACATGTTGAATGTAGACTTTTTTATTTGGGTTTTAATATTTTGAATTAGATTAAATTTTACTCCATCAATAGTTATTATTTATGAAAGGAATATTATATTACAAAAAGAAAAACAATCTGATAGATTCAGCATTTTCTGTAGTATAAAATTTATGATAAATTTAATATCTAAATATGGTAAAATAATCATTGCCTAAAATTTATAATAAATATATATGCTAACTGAAAATTCATATAAAATGATAATAATTATAAATTTTCATTGAAAATTCTTTGAATATTTTTTTCTTTTTGTATAAAAATTAATATGTCAATTAATTAGTTTTATGAATATTACAACTAATAAACAAATATATCAATTATGAATAGGTTAAAGTTTATTATTTAAAATTAATATCAAATTTTGTCAAAGATAAACTCACGTGATATATAAATACATATAGAGATAAAAAAAAAAAATAAATAAGGAAGCTAGAAAAAAAATGAAATTAATTTCTTTATGGGACACAAATGTAATAGAACTAAAATATGACGGATTCATTTGAAGTTTCAAATTTTATGGGGCTGTCTTCAATACGGGTCCACATTACATGTGTCAAATGAAAGTAAAATATTGAAAAAGAGAGTATTCTCATTAACGATACCAGATGGTTCCATAAACTCAATTTAAACTCTGAAAATTCATTTTACGGTATTACGAACGTCGTACGGTAAGATAATCAAGTAATTATTACATTAAATAATTACCAATTACTTTAAAGGTAGAAAAGAAAAAACAAAATTCACAAACAACATAAATTCATTTAAGGATGATATCTCCGTTGTATCTTAGAATTTTTCCATGATTAGTATCAAAGAAATTATATATCTAATTTACAAAAATTATCTAGTCAAAAGTTTTGATATTATTTTTGTCACGGTCACACTAAAAACAGTTTAATTTGTCATCTTTAAATTGAATTTATATTTTAAAGAGAATTTTGACAACTTTAAACATGATTATGATATTATTATTATCTGTGATCAAACTCTAAAACCACTTATTAGAATCAGACACATACAATTAAACCAAAAGTTATAACATACTATAAAACACAACCTTATTTTTTTAAACCATCAATAATATACCATGATTTGAGATGATTTAGCCTCAAAACTCTGTTATGGCATGATACCGACGTAATTAACCAATATATATATATATATATAATCACATGAAATAATATATCGCTTGAACTAACAATTATCGGTGAAATTTGCTAAATTTATTCACCTTATAATATTCATATTCAAATTTACCCCAAACGGCTAGTACCAAAAAAAAAGGAAAATTAGCCCAAAAAATACTCCAACGTACCTCTCCAATGAGATGCGCACACCATGCGCACGTTAGCACCCTTCCCCCCCTTTTTACCCTTTCTCTTTTCCCCGCGAGTCTCCGTAGGCGAAAAAACAATTTTCCCTTCCGTTTCTATTTTCCACCAAGCACTCAATTAAAATTTTCTTCAGCTCTCTCTCTTTAATTTAATTCTAGAGAGCTCCATAAAATTTTTAATTGAAATTCGATTTTTACCCTCGACCATCGCCATTAATCCCGAATTTGCCCCTGCCTGGACCGTCGCCATTCATGGCTCCAGCCACCTCCTCTTCGGCGGAGGCCCGGCGGTTCGTCGGCTCGCGGAGGAGGACCGAGGCTCCGCGAGGAATGCACTCGCCCTCGCCCTCGCCGCCGCCGAAGAAGCTGAAGTCAATGGCGGAGATACTCGCCAAGGCGCGCTACGCCGTGGTGGACCGCGGCGACTACAGCGACGTCATCTGCGAGCAATGCCGGTGTGGCGAGAGCCCCGACGAGCTCCTCCTGTGCGATAAGTGCGATAAAGGCTTCCATATGAAGTGCTTGAGACCGATAGTTGCTAGAATACCGATTGGATCGTGGCTGTGCCCGAATTGCTCCGGCCAGAGACGTGTAAGAAGTAGGGAATTTGTTTTTGCTTTTATTTTCATTTTTCATTTTTAATTTTTTTTTTTAAATTCTGGAAATTGCTATGTTACCGGAAATGTTAAGAAAGATGAATGGTAATAAGATAATGTAACGGTACCGACAGGGATAACGTTGCTGTTCCGGTAATGTAGTATGATCCTGTGGTGGAGGTTTTGGTTTTGAAGTTTTTTAATGAAAATGTGGCAATGTGTTTTGTGTATTATCTGTTTTGTTTCTTAGGTTTTTCGCAAAGGAAGATAATTGATTTTTTCAAAATTCAGAAGTGTAAAGAGGCGAAAGAGAGATGTGGTTGGTCTCATCAAGGTGCATTTTTTAATTTTTAATTTTTAATTGTTTGATGGTGGTATTGTTGTTTTGAAGAGTGTTTTTATTGAACTTCTCAGGCTTCATACAACAATTTAATTGTGTCTGCTCACATATTGCATGGAAAACAAGAGCAAGTTTAGATAAAACAAGATGAGGTTATAAGAGAAGAAATAGATTCAGTTTAAGCAAAGCACTACTTTTTCATACTCCGGAACTCCTCAGCCATCCCTCTGTGTTCATTGAGCTCTAAACTAGGGGTTACTTCTACACCCATAACCATGGTAGGAAGGAAAATTATAGGAGATATGATATCTCAGATAGGATAAAATATCTGAAGTAGGTGGCCCCCTTGACCTCATAGCTGAAACCACGGTCTTTTATCTCTAAGCCTGACCCATGAGGTTAAGCTCTTAGCTTAACTAGCCCATAGTTTAGAATAAGATAGGAGAAGAAGGTGTTATTAGTTATAATGCATTTTGTGAAATGAAAAATGTGCTGATTCTGGTATTCAGGATTATGAGGTTTTTGATGTAATGGCAAGGATTTACCTAGTAACAATTTTATACAGATGTGTTATTTTAACAATTGTTCTTGCCAAAACTGAAAATACTTTAAGCTTTGACCAAATTTAGAATTTTATGATATGTTTTTTACTTGACTAAATGTGGAATAATTTAGACAAAGCTATGTGTAATAAACCAGTGCGATGGTCAGCTATTTGAATAGGAGGATTGTTGCACTGGAAATTTGCATAAGCCAACTTAGAAAAGTGGAGAATCTACTATCATAATTTAAGAAAATTAAAATAATTCCCAGAGAATGCTGGATTTGTTAATCTGTTATGTCTATATTCATGCATGAGCAATATACTTGATATTTTCGGGTTTTTCTACCATTAGCATTCTTCATCTTAGGCTAACACATGTGGAACAAAAGGTTTAGGGTTTAAGGTTATCAAATAAAACCTGTCTAAAGTAAAATGGTCGAGATTGGATTCTATATATTATTTTAGATAGGTTATTATAACTAGAGAAGTGAGCAAATTAGTAGATTTTCAATGATGACTAATGTCTTTGGACTTCTCACCTTTGACATATGCAACAAATTGCACAGATCTTTTCATAAAAAATAAGAAAAGAATATGACATCATAAGGCTATCTGCCACATGGGTTGACTAGCCTTTTTCTTGGCATAGGACATTATAAGGCTAAATGGAATATGATATGAGTTATCCTATGAGCATTTTATATCGGATCATGTTATAAACACCATGAAATGCTATATACTTTGTTTAATAGTCCGAATTGCTTTTGATTGCTAATCTCTAACTGGTGTGTTTTTTTCATTTCTTCTGGTTTTATTTCTAGATGCTCGAAGGCGTCGAAGACGATCGGCATTGGTGTTACAAAAGAAAAGAAGGAAATTGTTGCCATTTATTCCATCAGAAGATCCTGCGCAAAGGCTGAAGCAAATGGGCACTCTTGCTTCTGCTTTAACAGCAATGCAATTGGAATTCAGTGATGATCTAACTTATATGCCTGGCATGGCACCTAGATCTGCCAATCAGGCAAAGTTTGAAAATGGTGGCATGCAGGTTTGAACACAAAAATTCCTCTTTCCATTTTGTTTTCTTCACTTGTAGTTCTCTCACATTAGATTTTAGCTATGATTATGGCATTTCTCTTAGATTCTTTCCAAAGAAGATACAGAGACCTTGGAACAATGTAGAGCAATGTGTAAAAGAGGCAAATGCCCACCCCTTGTTGTAGTTTATGATTCATGTGAAGGGTATGCTATTATTGAACTCCTTTGGTAGTGCTTAGCCTTTGTGTTCTATAACCTATATCAAGTAATATCATGTTCATTCTCTGGCGCAGTTTTACTGTAGAGGCAGATGGCCCCATAAAGGATATGACATTTATTGCTGAATACATTGGCGATGTCGATTTCCTAAAAAACCGGGAGCACGACGATTGTGATAGTATGATGACCCTTCTTTTAGCAACAGATCCATCTAAAAGTCTGGTCATATGTCCTGATAAACGTGGAAACATTGCTCGCTTTATCAATGGAATAAACAATCATACTCCGTAAGCCTATGTAACCCATCACATATCAATATTCTGAACTATAGTAAATGTATAAGTACAACAATTTAGAAACTTCCTTATCTGGACTTATACTGGCTATGAATTTTTTTCTATGCTGAAACAAGTTGCCTAGTTTAGCTCCAATGGACTATATTCAATTCTATGCTTCTTTATGTTAATTTTGATGAGAGAATACCTATGTCCATTTTTCTTAAAAGATATCCAAATTTGTGCAGGGAAGGTAAGAGGAAGCGGAATTGTAAATGTGTGAGATACAGTGTTAATGGTGAATGCCGAGTCTTTTTGGTTGCTACTCGTGATATTGCTCAGGGGGAGAGGCTATACTATGATTATAATGGATATGAGCATGAATACCCTACTCATCATTTTGTCTGAGAAAACAAACTATATCAGTTTAACAGTCCTACAGAACTGAGATGCAATTTTGGATCTCGATAGACCTCTCTCATTTGGCATTTATATTATTTCACAGCTTATTGTTATTGCACAGTCAAAAGCATTTCTTCAAATTTGTACCCAGGACCAATTTAATGTAACTTATGCTGTAGGACTGATCCATTCTTTGTCCATGAGAGAATAGAGCGGGCGAGATAAATTTCCCTGGGAATTTTGCATATGAAGAATTTAGATGTCCTAGAAGTTATTCAAGAAATAACATCTGTTTTCTTTACAGATTTTAATTAAAGTTTTTGCTTTTATCTGATGACTTCCATTCTATTGCTTTCAAGATTAGTTACTTTCTGCTGGACTGATACGGGCATTGTGATCTGGTCGTATATCTTTCTGTTAATCTCTCGGTCATTCAGAAATGTGATGGTTACCTTTCAGTTTACAATGCTTAACTACCATGTGGGATACATGAATATTAGAGAAGAGAAAACCTGCAATCAGTTCCACTTTAATGCTGTAATTTCTTGCAGTCACACACTTACAATGATGCACTTAGAACCTTCATAAAGCATACTTCTGCAGAATTGGATTGATCACTTTGTTGCAAAGTTTTCTTTTGAGATGAAACTATCTTCATCAGTTCATTCCGAACATTCACAAATTAAGGATTCTAATTATGACTTATACAGGTAAGATTGTTTCCCTCTATTAACTTACAACTTAGAATATATGATAAAGTCTTTGCATATAGACATGTTTATATTTTTTTCTTCTAGTCACTGCATGTCGTGTGTACTGAACAGCTCTCGTCGAGTATTCCTTCTGAGTTAATTTGCTGAAGTCTGTTATATGATATGGTTATTCTCTCTTTCTATTGTACTTCAGTGTATAATACTATGGATGGACTTCTCACATTGATTGACATTTGTGACTGATTAAGAAGATACATATAGTGTTTGCATCTCTTATTCTATTTTTATATTTATTTTTGATGTTTAAATACTTTGCTGAATTACGTTGCACATAAGTTAGCTTATTGAGTGTTTTTCTAATATCAAAATGAGTTTTATATCTCTCGATATAGCTTTATAATTGCGTTTTCTTATGAGGATTCTGCAAATTTATAATGTTTATGATTTGTTGACTTTGCAAGAAAAGGGCAGATTACATCTAGACTGGAAAAATTGAGATGCCCTTGCTGCTTTGCAAGTGCATGGTCGCCTTATTGTTGACCTTTGTGTGCCTTGCTAAAGGATGACAAAGCTGCTTCATCTTTGGGATTTTTGCCAAGGGAATGAAGTACGTTCTCTCTCAGGCTTAAATTGATTTGGAGACCTCATCAGAAGCATATGGTACTTCATTCTTCTGTCTCGGGAGCCAATTCTCAGTTGATCTAAACTTGGCGGCATCTTTCAGTTCAAGTATGCAAGTCCTCTTTGATCAAGCTCAAGATGTGATTAGCATCTCTTGCATTTTATTACTTCTCACAACTACTTTATTTTCTTTTCTGTAAGCATTGACACATATTCAAAACGGAGTTTTTAATGTGACTCATATAAAAGTATGCTGTTGTTTCTGCATTCCTTTCTTGAATGTCTGTTCATCAGCTTTATTTAATCCTTCATGGACCCGTCAACTTATATCTGAAAGGGGCAACCCAATGCACCATTTCTGTACCGAGCTCTTCCGCCTTTTCCAATCCTTCTGAACAAAAAGGGTCACTTTTCGTTGCTGGAGTCAAATATCCTCTCAATTGTTGTTTATTGATTATGGATACCAACTAATTTGGAGTGTGATAAGAACCTATTCCCAAATTAATAAGAATCGTGCTGGACGGTGGGCCTTTGATAAGAATGGGGTTGGGTAGTGGTCTACTAGTCTTCTTTGTAAGCTTAGATAGAATTCTCCTTAGAAAACCGGTTTGCCAAGGGAGGGTGCTCAAACCCTTAGAAACCACATGTCTACTCCTTTTCCCTCTTAATGTGGGATCCTAACATTCCCCCATCTCGTTGGTCTTTTTTCTAGAGAGCGCTCACCCTCATCGGCCTTTAATACCCTCTCTTTGGGTATTACTTTGTCTAGAAGTCTGTCTAGCCCTAAAAGCCTATCAGCAAGTATTCTTCTCGACCTCTCGGGGGCCCACTGGGCCCTGTTGTATGGGCTTGAATGGTAAGGCCTGCTTTGATACCATTTGATAGGAATTCATTTTCAAATTAATAAGAATTAGGCTGGATAGCGGGCCTTTGATAAGAATTGGGTTTGGGTCCTTTTTTGGGGTTTGTTTAGAACTCTTCTTGGAAAACCGGTTTGCTAAGAAAGGGTACCTAAACCCTTATAAACCATATGCCCACCCATTTTTCCTTTCAATGTTACCTTTTCTCATATGCATCGAGCTCAATATGTTATCTGAAGGTGACTGATTCAGTTTGCCAGACTGATAATGCTTTGAATATTGGCCCGAAATGACTATTGACTTTACTGATTAAACGATTTCATTCATCAACGATGATGAATAGATTGATTTAAGCCAGTAAAGTTCAAGATTGTGTACAGCAAGGAAGAAATTATCTGCGCTTTGGATTGATCTGTATTTGATATCTACTTGTTTCTAATCATCTTTTTACCGCTTGAATTGATGAAACTCAAACAAATTTTGCATCGCGTGTGTGGTCGTCCAATGTTGAAAGAAACAGGTTATCACTTATCACTTAAGAATGATCGATTTAATATTTTGAGTTAATGATATTAATTTCTCTGAGGTATAAAAAAATAACAAAATCCCTATGAGGTTTAGGAAATAATAAAAAAATCATCTGCAGTTAAATTTTAGATGTTAAAATAAACGATAGAAGAGTAATTTGATAATATTTATTAATTTATAATTGTTTAAATTTTAACGACTCAATAATAGTTTATTAAATTGTTATTTTGTAAACTTCAAAGGGATTTTCGTCGTAGATTAAAGTTATTAATTAACTCTAATTTTTTTGGTAATTTAATAGTAAAAAACTTTTTTATATTTTTTATATCAAAAAACTAACAATTTTTTGCGTTTCTATAAATTTTACACCCTAATTTTGGAAACTAAAGTCTGGAAGGATGGTATTAAAAAAAAAATAATAATAATAAAAAGCTCCACCCACTTTGTCACTTTCTCTAACTATTGGGCAATTAAGTAAATCTGCAAGGAAGAAATAAAAATAAATAACTAAAAAGACTAAAATTGGGTCTAGCTCTACTTTCTTCAAAATCTTTTTCTTTCCACTTTGTAATTTGTTTCACTGAATTAGCCATGCCCAATTTCCTCTCTATCTTTTACCAAATTCAACTTGTAATAATCCTTTAACTTCGTTTTTTAACTTACTAAATAAAAATCTTCACTTTTTTTTTTTTTTTTTATTTGATTAATTATTTAATTTTTAATATAAAACTATTTTATATTCTATGTTATGAAAATATAACCACTTGTTATATTTTTAACATAATATTTTTCTAACCAAAATATCGGTCCAATATTTTTATCAAGAATTATATTTGTTGGGATATTGTGACTCATTTTCCTATTTGTTCTCATATAAAATTATATGTCTTTAGGAAAACACTTTAGTAAAGAATACAATTTTAAATAAGAATAGAATTATGAAAATCCAATTAGGAATTGAAATATGAATCCTATTAGGAATCGAATATCTCATATATTACCTATAAATACAGGGGTGAGAACCAATTCAAGGTTATGAGAGAATATGAGAACACATGATATTTGATATAAGAGTTATTAAACACCATAGGAAAAGTGTCTTAGAAACTGTGATCGTTTCGACTTTAGGTACTAGATTGAGTGTGGTTAGAAACTAGGATTGTTTCCGCTCTGTTTTATATACAAGGTTTATGGTGTTGTGTACTCTTATATATCGTGTTCATGAAACTATAGTAGATTTCTCTCATCCGTGGATGTAAACGAGTTATGCCGAACCACGTAAATATCCTATCTCTTTATATTGTGTGATTTTATTCATATGTTATTTATCTCGAATATATGTTTTTCGTTGCGCGATCTCTTAACAATATTATGTCTCTTAATAAAACTTATTGATCCGAGAATTAACGAATAATACTTCTCACAATGGACTACTAATACAATCTCAAAGGATCTGACTCAATTTTTATAAGAAATATGCCACCTCAAATAGGGAATAATTTGAGAATTTTAACTAAATGTGTTTACAGTCGCACTTAGCCCAATCTCAAGGATCTAACACAATTTTTCAAATAGAGGTATGCCACCTCAAAATAGGCAACAGATTATTTAAGATTTTGATGGTATGGATTAAATAACAAAAATCTCCTTATTTTTAAGTTTTAAATGTTAAAATAACTAACATAAAGGTAATTTGGTAAATATTTATAAGCTCCTAACTCAAAGCAATCCTGTAAAACAGAGAATTTTTTTTATTATTTTCGAAACTTATAAACTTATAATATAAATTTATAAGTTAGACACACTAAACTTGTAAAATACATAAATTTAATGATTTATTATTCTAAAACCAAGGAAAATGTAAAATAAATATATATATATAAAAAATGGAGAAATGAAAAAGGGGAAGTTGTTAAGCAGCAATTTCAAGAGAGAAATACTGGAAGCCAAGGGGTTTCCACTATTCATTAATTAGATCCACAAAAGATATCATAGTACATAAAATTCGAGGAATCAAATCCCATGTGATTCATTCACGATTGAAGCTGATTTGAATAATTCCCATTTTGTTTTAAGATTCATCAATCAATTTCTGCAGAATCTAGCTTCTGGGATTCGCAGCTTTTCCACCATCTTCTTGTCCAAAAGCACTTTCATTTTAGGTGCTTTCTTGTCCAAAGCAATTCATTCAACCATTTTTTTTTTTTTTTTTAAACCGAGCTGTTCAGATCAGTTTGTTCGTATCTCAATAATCTTTATAGTCTATTGAACACCCTATAAGATAATATTTCAAGATAAAGTACAAATGTGTTGTAGGTGGCCCCAAAATAATTCGAACCCAAGAAGTCGATGAAGGAAGCAAATCTTCTTGATCATTACGCCAACCTCTTCGGGTTTATTCAACAAAAAAATTGATCTAGTTTTAGCCCTACCATGATAATTGTAAAGATTCTTATCTAATTGCCAAATTATTAAAATGAAAATTCTAGTATAGATATATATTATGTAATATAGAAGACAATCTATGAGGGATCGCGTTAGGAAAAATTAGGACACAAACTTTTGGGCAAGATATTTTCTGTCTGTATATACTAAATTTTGTCTTTTAACATTAATTATGTATTAAAAGGTGATCCGATTAAAAAAATTGGCAAGACGAAATTTTAATCAAATTTTTTTGCATCATAGTTGTTAATCTTTTTTTTTTTTTTCTTTTTTTTTTTAAAACATTAATTATGTAGTAAAAGATGATCCGAATTTAAGAAAAAAAATTTATGTTGCTAAATCAATCATTGAATTTAATAAAATTATGAAAATTTATGATACAAATATATGCATTTTTTTTTTAAATGAACTATTATTTATTATTGTAAGTGAACACAGGAAACTTTCTTACATCATCTATTTCGAAATTTGTCTTTTAATATTAACTAGCAATAATAACAGTCTAGATTTGAATAAAAAATATATACGAAGTCTGATTAATTAATATTAAGAGTAAACAACTTTTCCCCACCCAAGGTTTGCTTAATGACACTTTCCCACAAAAAAACGTTTCAGAAAACCACTTTTCACCCAACGTTATATTCCATTACTACCCAAAGTCGATTTCGGCGGCGAAAATTTTCTCTGTCACCACCATTGAACCTCCAGTCTCCTCTCTACAAAAACCCTCTCATTCCGACAGTGATTTCTCATCAATTATGACCACTGTAAAACTAGAATTTCCTGTTCTTAGCTGATTTCCAGTTGATTTCAATGTGATATTCAATCAGTACCACCATTCGATTCACCGGTCTCCACTCTACAAACTCTCTTACCCTAGCTCCTAGTAACTCGCGAATGCCAATTGAAAAAGTGAAATGTATTTTGAGTATTAAACGGAATATAAACTTTGAGTGAGAAAGTGGTATTTTGAAACTTTTTTAGTGGGAAGTGTCATTAAGGCAAACCTTGGGTGGGAAAATGTTGTTTACTCTAATATTAATCAATAATATTATGGTAGCATATTAAAGACAAATATAACTAACTAATGAATACAATTAGATGGTCGGCTCGCGGTACAAGAGATGTTGAGTCAATCTTATTATCACCGAGATAATAAAATATGAAAAATATGAAAAGAAAATGTTAAACTTGTAACCAATAAGTCAAAACCAGTCGTCCCTCTTATTTCTAGTAAAATTTTAGTAATTTCCTCTTTATTTCTCAATTTTCTAAACTAATCTTCTTATTTGACAAACTAATTCTTTCATTTTTTTTTTTTTTTTTATGATTTAGGGTGTCTAAGATAATTTGTGCGTATTTCAACTAATCTCTCAAGATGTTAAAATATCGGTCAGATAAGAGTTTTAATAATTACCTCTATTAGGAATTGTGAAGACTCACAACTCGAGAGACCATATAAATTTGAATATTTTTTCGCTCTTTTACCATCAGCCAAGGTGGTTTCTTTTGCTTTTTTATTTCCCTTAATTGATTATGAGTGGTTTAATTTGTGTCTCCATCACAGAGAGTGGAAGCTTGTATAATGCATTAGCTATAGGTTGCAACCAATTCATTGAAGCCTGAATTTTTGAAGTAGCTTCTGGAAATAGCTCAGTATTCTCCCTCTATCATTTTCACATGCTTTCTCAATCAAGTAAAAGATAAGCATATCCAAAAAGTATTTATAATTTATATTTAATGTTGTCGTACGATGACAATATATAGTTTACTTGATTAGTCAAAATTTTATTTTTTATATTAATCAAAAACAGTTAAAGATATATGGAAATTTTTATATGTATATTACCATTGTGAAGATTTCAGTGTGCTAGATACATTGAAATGACTCACTCTTCATCACATAAAGCTGTAATTCCACCGCCTTTACACAACTCTCTGCATAATTGCAATATAAAGAGAGATTCAGAAACCAACAACTCATTCAATTTATAAAACCCTTTATTTCCTTCAACAATCCAACACAATTTCTCAGAGAAAGAGATGAGCAGCTTTGAATCAGAAGAAGAGAAGCTTTTTCAAATGGTTCATGACTTCATGGAATCATCAGAATCACCATCTCTTCTTCCTCTTCTTCACCTCTTGCTTCCTCTTCTTCAAACATTATTTCCAATCCTTAGCTCTACAGGTAATAACTTCTCTTCCATGGCTTCAAAAGGTTTTTTATTATTTTATTTTTTGATGGTTTTTAATATATTTTTTATTCTCCTGTTTTTAGGAGATCTGACGAGTGTGACAGAATTGAAAGTGAAGTGTTGGGGTGTGTGTTGAAGCATACAGAGAAATCTTCTGGTAATTTGATGAAGAAATGGTTAGTTTGAAGCTCAAAATGGTGGCTTTAATGCTTCTCTTTGTCAAACTTCTGGTTCATTCCTTAGGCTTCCTGCTGGTAATTAATTAACTATTTCCATCCATTTAATTTCACCTTTTTTTTTTTTTTTTTTTTCTAATTGATCTTAGTTTATGATGATAGGTGACTATGATACAATAGAAATCATGTTGCCAGAAACAAAGAAAACACAAACAAAAACAACAGGCTAATAGTGGACACAGATTTCAGGTCACAATTTGAGCTAGCGAGGCCAACACAAACCTACAAAGAACTCACAGAAAAAATCCCATCATTTTGTTGGAAATGAAGAGAAGCTCAACAAGATAATCTCTCTCCTTTGCTCAGCTGCAAGCAATCACTCAAAGAGAGAGGCCTCCACATTCCTCCATGGAGGACCAGAAGTTACATGCACTCAAAATGGCTTTCTTCTGCAAGAAGCACTCATCACAAAATGGCAAAAATTCCATTGGTTTTATTGCAGAGAAAAATTACAGGAAACAAGAGGTGGTTCACATGGAGTTATGAGCAAAAAGAGAAGAGATTTCAGAGGTGGATCGTCAGGGTTGTCAAGTCAGTTTTCGGATATGGGCATAAACTGTTGCTGATGCTTTAGGTTTTGCTGCAGCTGGCTGTGAGTTTTCTAATTTGGCAGAGTGATTCTCCAAATTTTGGAATTTTTTTTTTTTGTTTTTGATGTCTGGCTTGGTACGATAACACTGAGTATGGACCTTTATGTAACCGAGGCATCGTTGCAACCAAAAAATTTAAATTAAATACTTTCATTTTCTTCAAAAGATTTTATTTAGTTCGTGTTTTACCATGATGTAGAGTCATTATTTTATAAAAGAGTTTATTAATTGACCAAGATTAGTCGAATGATTAGACCTGTGATTATGAGGTTTATATCTTCGGTTTCTAAATATTGTAGATTCGTGGATTCCCCGGAGGTTTCAGTTTTGAACCAGCATATCAGCATTGCAAATAAGAGCATTTCCGAAACTATGGTTCTTCATATAAAGTTTTAGAAAAACCAGCATATCAGCTTAAAATAAAATAGTTTCTTCAACTTAATTTACACATAATTAACTGGATTATAATAATAATGAGTGAAATTAATATGCTTTATGTAATTTTCTGTCTTAGATGTAGAAATGAGCATAACATGTACAGGGTTACTAGAGAAAAAGAAAATATTGTGTGAACAAAATGCTTATAAATAGATTCTTTGTATTAATACATGTACCTTAGAATATATTTAATTCTAAATTTTTTTTTAATTAACTTAAGGAAAGATTGTTAAACTTTTCCTTGACTTTTAGAACATTTTTTATTTATTAATTTTAACCATACCATGATTAATTTAATTTTCAAAATATATGTATCTATAATAAATTTTATTAGCTGTGCATACATAAAATTAATAAACTTAATTCATTAAAGATTGGGATTTTCTCAATTATTAGTCTATCTTTTTTGTGAAAATAAATAGTCTTTAATCAACATTTTGTATTACAGTGAATAATAAAAACGTGATAATATATAGCAAACCACGTTTTCTATAAATTCAAAAGGCTATATACACAAAGTCAGGTTTTAACACTGATAATTAAAGAACTTAAAACATGTTAATATATTGATCATAGAAAAAAATGCCATAAAAATCAAAAGAAAAAAGGATTTAATAAGCTCTCGATGACTGTTTGAATAAAATATTCTAGATTTGTTGCATTAAGAAGAAAACCTTAACATTTGGTCCATTATTGTAATTAGTATGATAATATTTTTCTATTTATTTGCAATGAATTTAAAATGATAATATCGTAGTTGCCTATTTGCATTTTGTAAATGTATTTAACCATTAATTTTAACTAATTATTTAAGAGTAAACGATTTTTCCCACCTAAGGTTTGCCTTAATGCATTTTCCCATAAACAAAAGTTTCAAAATACCACTTTCCTGCCTAAAGTTAATATTCGTTACTATCAAAGCTGATTCTAGTAGTGAAAATTCTCTCTGCTACCATCATTTGAACCTCATCTCCTTCTACAAAACCGTTTCACTCGACACCTAATTTCTCGCTGATGTCGACATTACAAAGCTAGGGTTTCCAATTCTAGTGATTTTCGACTGATTCTGACGACGATTTCAATTGATCACCACATTCGATCCACCAACCTCCACTCTACAAAAGCCCTTTTATCTTGGCTCATGGTAACTCGTGAACACCGGTGAGACAGTGAAGTGTTTTTAGGTATTAACGAAATATAATCTTTGGGTGAGAAAGTGTCATTAAAGCAAACCTTGGATGGCAAATAGTCGCTTACTCTTATTTAAATGTTATAATGTGAGATAAATAAACTAATTAATGATTAATTTTTTCAATCCATTTGCATCATACTGTTTTTATTAAAAGATTCCTAGTCATTACCCTTATGCCTATTAATGGTTAATAAATTTAATAGTACATTATTGACATAATGACATTGTTTAAGTTTTTTTTTTTCTTATATTGTGAATCATAATAAAACAAAATTTATATATAATATTATCTACCCATGTAGAATAATAAAAAATAAATTTTTTATTGTAATGATGAGGGAATCAAGGAGGATTCTGTTGATCCGAGAAATTGACAATATTAAAATTAGAAATTCTCATGGATTTTTTAATTTTTGAGGAGGAAGGGGAGGAGGATAAGAACAGAGAATCTGATCACCAATTCTCATGGATTTTTTAATTTTTTAGTTATATAGTATTCAATCAAATCAAAGGACAAAGATTCCAAAAGAGTGACGTCTACAAGTTTTATATTTTTAAAAAAATAAAAAGGAAGAAGAACTGAAGAAGACACAGCAACGGCCATTGCAAAACAAGTGGACAAAACAAGGTGGGGAAAAGAGTTCTTTCTCTCATTGTCTTCTAGTAGAATTTTTAAGATATATTTCTTTAAAGATGTGTTTATCTTCAATGATATTTTCGAGCTAAATTTACAGATTCAGAGTGTTTGGATTAAAAGAAAATACGAGAAATTTTACTATTTCAAACTAACGGAAGACCTCTTTTAGTAATCTCTCAAACTTAAAGAGAGAAAATTTTAAAATTGTAATAATAATTTGGATGCTTCGTTTACATTGAAGACATTTTCTGGTTATACCTATTATGGAATAAACCTTATCTTATTTTCTAAGTATACTTGTTTTAACTCAAAATCCAAACGCCTCTTAAAATTACATTCTTCAATATACATATAGAAAATTTTAGTAGTACGTGCATATATGCATCCATTTAATATCATACACATAATTTATCAACGTTATGTGATTAAAACAGTGCAAATACTATTGTATTGAAGATTTTTTTTAACCGGTAGTATTTTCACCAGTTATAACAGTATGAACCAATAACATCAATGGTAAATAATGATTATTAAATTAATTTAAAGAAATATAATGCATTTTGAACTTGACTTAAAATTTCTTGTAATATAATATAATATCTCAAATGTTAAATTCAAGGTGATATACGTATCGACCTTTAGAAACCAATTAAAAACTTTGTCTCAATTCGTGCAACCCACTAAAGAATTATGTACCTAAATAAAGCAAAGATTTCAAAATGTCATGAGGGATTAATTAATTAATTACCATGCAATAGTCACATCATCTTCTAGATAACACTTGGAGTCTTCTATATTGTTTATATATTATATATATATATATATATATATATTATAATATATATATATATATATATAGAAGTTTTCCTCAACCCTTAAGATTTAATCAAATACAAATTCCCCCTAAAGTTTTAGAAATAATAGAAATTTCCCTGCCGTTAGTGTGTTGTTAGAATTTATAACATAATGATGAGTTAATAACTATTTACAAATTGTCTCTCTATCATTTATTTTAACACTAAAAACATAATGGCAAAAGGATTTTTGTTATTACTACAACTATAAGGGGATATTTGCTATTTCATTATACCTAAAGGGGACTTTTGTTATAAACCCTACAATAATTTAATTATTGATACCATGTATCAATCTTATAAGTAACCAATGTATAATGCATGCAACCCATTAAAGAATTATGATAGTATATAATTAAAGCAATAATTTCAAGAGACCATGATGAAATTGACAATTGGTACAAGAGTCAAAATATAGAATTTCATTATTATAATTATATACTCATGAACATTAAGTTCGGAATAATAAGGAGGAAATTTAACTCACCAGACATCCAAAGTTTGAATTTAAAAAAATGACCTTGAAAAAAGTTTGCATTTTTTTTTAACTTGAAAAATCTAATGTGGCACACTTAACATGGAAACATGGAAAAAGGGGCTAGAGTGAAAAGATTGAAACGTATGTGGGTAATAGTTAATTAATGGAAATTTGTTTAAATTTTGAAAATAAAAAAAACAACCCCCCACACATTCAAGATCGCTTAAACAAAGGAGGCCACCCAAAAAACGATCGACGAAAACACCCCATCTCTCTGCAATTTTCGGCGATTAAAGTTCCCAAATTCTAGCCAATATTTGATCTTAAATCTTCGTATCGCTGTTAGTTACACAAAAATCATGACTAATATTAACAAAGAAGAGGAAAACCCAACCCCACTCCAAATCCTAGAGTCCGACGACGACGGCAACAACTATTCAAAGGTTGTTGAAGAAGACGCTCCGATGGATCATTCGATGAGTGAAGGTGGTATAGCAATAGAGGACATGATGGTGGCACAAGAACAGACAGGAAAACTCGAAAATGGTTTTGAAAAGGAGGACACCGGCGAGAATTTAGGTGAGGAGGAAGACACCGATGAAGAAAAGGTACATTTTTTACCATTTGATGAAAAAATTATTGGTTTGTGCGAATTTGGGAGATATGTAGTTGGTTTTGATTGTTACAGTGGTTATGGCATTTTGTCGAGCAATCGGCGGGCATCGGGGGAGTGGCTTTGTTTGGGTTCCAAAGGATGGGGAAAGGTAAGGGAGGCCGTAGGGAGGTTGTTTGTGCAAGGTTGGAGGGCTGGGGATGGTAGGAAGAGGCGTAATAGGGGGGTTGGGGGTTGCCTTGCATATTACAAGGCTGGGCACGCATAGCTACGTGCACACAGCTGCACACGTACGCTGCTTGTGGCCAGCCCTGCAATATGAAAGGCAGCCCCCAACCCCTTTATTCCATCCCCTCCTGCCATCCCCAACCATCGAACCTGCCACAACAACCTTTACAGGGCATACATTGGCTTCCTCGGTCCTCTTGAAACCAAAAACATCCACTCACTGATGCCTATATCCCCCAAATTGGCAGCATATTGGTTGTTTTGCTTTCTTTTTTTGCTGATATGTAGTTTATATCGATTGTGCAGATTTTTCGAAGCATAAATTATAAAAACTATGGGTTGTAGGTTGTAATCGATAAGACACCGTACTTCCTCATAAGGGTGACGGTTAGGTCGACTTGTCAAGTGTTTACGAGAATAAAGGATATTTTAGGTGAACACAAGAAGGGTATAGACCGATTCAAAGATAGTTGCTTCGGTCATTTTGTGGACATAGGAGACATTTGGAATAAGGCATTCTGGGCGCAGGCAGCATATTATATGTTGCTTCACTCAGTTAAAAGCAAAAAAAGAAATGAACTGTGGTTCTTGGTGGAAGGGAAACCACTACATTTTGGGATGATGGAATTTGTCTTGATGACATGCCTAAGATGTGGGGCATTTCCAGAAACGGACGGAAGAGCAAAAGAGAATAAAGAAGAGTAGGGCAGTTGAAAACTTGGTTAGAAAGGTTTGGGTTGGGGGGGGGGGGGGGGGGGGGGGGGGGGGGGGGCGGCAAGCGTCTAATACGGATGTGATTTAGAGCAGAGGTTAGAAGAAGATGGGTATACCTCTTCGGAGAAGTTTAAGGTGTGCCTAGTATGGTTCATGCATTCCATCCTAATGACTTGTGACTTAACAAAAGTCATTAATATGGATTGGGTGCGGTTTGCAAGCAACCTGGAGTTCTTTAATGCTTATTTGTGGGGAAGGTTATCATTTCAACTAACCATTGAGTCCCTGCCTGGAGACATGATGATAAAGCACTGCTAATATGTCGAGAAGGATAGACTGAACACTTACAATTTGTTTGGCTTCCCATGGGCAATGCAGGTAAATATTAATAGCTTTTTGTTATATTTTTTGTATTATATGTGTTTTAATTATGATATGGACTGTCTTTTACAATGTAGGCTTGTATGTATGAGGTTGTCCCTGTCTTAGCTAACCCCCAGGGGGGGGGGGTGTATTGGGACTATGACAAAATAGAAATGGAAATTTAAACGGCTCGGGTAAGATTAAAGGATTAATCTTTTGAATATGCACTTGCTTTTTAAATGTGCCTTAAATTTGATTGATTTTTTTTCTTATTGCAAAGAGTCGTTCGTCCCTTCCTCACCCCTACAAGGGGTGAATTGGGAAAGGAGTATGTTACTTTGTTCGCAGCATTGGACGATGTAACAAATGACGGGATAGATAGCCTAATGCGGGACCCTAGAAGGGGTTACACATGTGAGTGCAGTTATAAGGCCGCTGCTTGAGCATGTGTTTGAGGCTGAGGATGATGAAGCTCTAGTCAGCGGAGGGAGGAGGAAGAGGAGGATGAAGAGGTTTGATGCCTCCACCCAATTGGAAAACCGGTACAACAAGTACCAATTTGCCATGGCGTCAGGAGAATGAGGTGGTTGACCTCATAAATGATCTCTTGAATAGTTTTACAACCGCTGTTTATGAGAGGTTTGAGAAGATGGAAAACTGGATGAAAAGGGTGGGGAAGAAAGTTGATAGGGTGGAGGAGGAAGTTGGTGGGTATTGAAAGTGGTTAAAGTACAACTTGAGCATAGAAGAAAGAGCTGAAAGAGTAAGCACGTAAAATATCCTTACACAGCAGTAACATATGGATAGAAGAGGAGAACAAAGAAAAAAATGAGGAAGTCTGTGAGAAAAATGGAAGAGGGTGAGGAGGAAGACGGAGGAAGTGGGGAAGTGAAAATAGAGGAGTTAAATGTTGATTTGTATAGGCCAATAGATGAGGAAAAGAAAAAACTATTTTATGCCTATTACAATGAGAAAAGAAGTGATGGTTGTGTGAAGTGCAAGACCAGGGATTATCCCCAAGAGTGGTTTGAAAAGATGTTGACAATGGGTAGGTGACTCGACGACTCGGTGAGTTATTTTCCTGTATTTTTTCTTATTTTTGCTTATGTTTTCCATGAGGTATTGTATACTGAATCGCTTTCTCTCAAAACAAAATAGATTGCCAAAGGAAAAACCATTCTACAGTGTTTAAATAGACATTTATCATGTTTTTTTTTTTTTTATTTGATGCAACACATTGATGAGGTATTGGCACTTATGAGGTTGTGACAGGGGACTAATGGTGATATTTTATATCCGCACTGTGCTATCACCAATGTGTCTTTTGGTCAAAGCCTAGTAAGTACACATGACATGTTAATGAAAAAGGCCAATAGTGGAGGTGAAACAAGGGGAGGCAAGCGGAAAAAAGTGGTCGTAGAGGTCTTCGACGGTGTCCTTGCTGATTTTGGGTTTGATGAGAGGATGATGCAGTATGTACGGAGAGAAAGGCCCAAATATGGCAATAGTTGGGCAAACATGAAAAGTTTATATTACATCGTGAACATCAAGGATATGCATTAGATAACGTTGTTTGGCTACTAGAGGAGGGCTTGCTGCAAATACTTGATTGCAACCCGAGTATTTGTCAAGAGAGGCAGTTGGACACGGAGATGCAGCCACTATGTTATATTGTTCTTGCGGCTGTTGCAAGACAGTGAGATGTTTCAGCACTTGGTTGATGAACTATTGATGGGCAAGTGGCCACACAAATGTGTTCTCGTCCCGACAAATGACGCGAGATAAATTTTGTATAAAACTTACATAATACAATTGTTCTATAAGCTGATTCTAATGCTAATGTTTTCCTCCTATTGTAGTACTGATTGCAGGGCATATGCACTAAAATTTATTGAGTTCGACATGACCAACACCCCAATAGATAACTTGAATGACGATACAATGAGCAACTTTCGGGAGCGCTTGGCTACTAAGTGCTTCCATGGGCATATGAATCCCTTTTGACTAACCAGAACTCGATCCAAGTCATTATTGATGTTGTCATCAAAAGGAATGGAAGTTGGACTTACAGTTTTGTAGTTCATGTGAAATGCATTTCTTATTGGTTGTCTTGAATTGGATCAGCTGGTGTTGTTAGGCGTTAGGCTATTGATAATTGGGTTGTGGTGTTATGTATGCTTTGTTTCCAAGGCCAAGGCTGGATAATGTTGGAAAGGGCGCTGTAGAAGATGACGAAGAGGTTTCTGTTACTATTGATACTGAAGGTGTGCTGGATAATTTGGAGGATAGGAAAGTGGCTGGAGACAATGATGAAGAGAGAGGATAGACGCTGCCGAAGTTGCTTTTATTTTGGGTGTATATAAGACATTTATTTCTTGTTTATAATGTTGTATTTTCATGTAATTGACACATTTCAGATTTATAGAAGAGCAATTCAGTATTTCTTTCCCTCTTTTAACTTTGAGTTTATTTAGTAATCTTGTTAAATGGAATTTGTATGTGTTGATGCAAACAGGTTGTCAAATTGAGGAGAAAATATGAAATTTATATGTGTTGGGCATGATCGCTTAAGCGATGTATGATATCGCTTGAGCAATCAAGGGTTTCTTATAGGATCGCTTAAGTGAGATATGACATCGCTTAAGCGATCGTGGACTTCAAGATACTTTAATAGTGCCTTGGCCATGGTCGTTTAAGCGATGTGTGGTATTGCTTAAGCGACCAAGGCTAAAAGTGCAGAATCACTTAAGCAAGACCTGAAATTTCTTAAACGATCGTGCAATAGGGAAGATCTTGATTCTGCCTTTGACAAGATCACTTAATCAATACCATACATCGCTTAAGCGACCAAGGCTAAACATATTGGATCACTTAAGTGATTGTGCACTTGGGAGATCTTGATTATACCTTTGACTCAATTGCTTAAGCGATACCATATATCGCTTAAGCTACAAAGGCTAAATATACTGGATCACTAAAGCGAGACTTGGAATCGCTTAAGCGATCGTGCACTTGGGATAATCTTGATTCTACCTTTGACAAGATCGCTTAAGCGATACCATACATCGCTTAAGCAACCAAGGCTAAACATACTAGATCACTTTAGCGATACCTGGAATTGCTTAAGCGATCGTGCAATTGAGGATGATTTTGACAATAATTGGTCTCGGTCGCTTAAGCGATGAAGGCTTATATACACCTAATCGCTTAAGCGATAACTACATCGCTTAAGCGATTCATTTTTTTTTTTTTTTTTGCTTATTTGACAACCCCATATTAAGTAACATTAATGTTAACTTCGGATGTTCACAACATCACAAGATTATTAACGTTAATGTTAAGTGACATCGGTTATTAACACATATTAAGGCCAATTAAGAAGGATTATTTGCAACCTAATTCCATTAACACATATTAAGGCCATGTAAGAAGATTATTAACATTAAATTAAACCTCGCGCGTTCACAACATCAAAATATAACAACTATGATATGTGACATACAACCATATGATATATGGATGAATGTCATATCACACTAGTGTGACATGTTAGTAGAAACGTATCTTATTTCACAAATATGGATGGTTATGATTGAATATAGAGCTGACCCACAATACGGAATATAATTTCTCACTCAAATGTGCACAATATCAAAAGATTGAGGAGATAAGATGCAAATTTGCCTTGGTCGCCTAAGCAACATTGGCTATCACTTAAGCGATCACGACTTCTCTATACTGGATTGCTTAAGCGATATCGGAAATCGCTTAAGCGATGGTGTATTTGAGAATGATTATTCTAAGTACTAAAGTAAATTAGCCTTGATCGCTTAAGTATGTCAGCTCTTGCTTAAGCTATCCTATACAGATAGAGGTGGAACTTTCGGGCCGAGTTAGGCGGGTCAACCCTAACTCGGCCCGTCTTAACCCAAGCCAACCTAGCTCGGCATAAGGTAAGGGCCAGGTTGGGCTTGACCCGGGTGCATCCCATTGGGTGGGTTGGGCCTGCATTGGCAAGTTGGCGGGTCAATTTTTTTTCTAAAAAAAAACCCAGTAACTTGTTAGGTTGGCCGTTTCAACCCAATAGGTTAGCTAAAAAAATTATTTTTTTTTTACAAAAACCTATTTACGATTTTATCCTTCAAAGATAACTGTTTCATAGCCATTGGAGGGGTCTTTTTAATCATTTTCTTTTCCCATTTTTTTTTTCTATAAATAGATCCTAAACTTATCATATTTCCTCACATCCAATTTTCTCTCAATTCTCCCATCTTCTTCAATTGCTATTTGCTCTTGTTCTAAAAATCTCTCAATTGTCAATTTGCTCTCATTTTAATTTTTATTACTTTTTGCAATTTTCAATTCATATTTCCAAATTCGAATTCTCCTTCTTTAATTCTTTTATATCCTTTTTTTTTTTTTATAACTAGAATGGATAAATATTTCCATCCCACCATCAATTTCAATGATGAAGAAAATTATCCTAGTCCTAACCCCCCTGAATTCAAAAACGTAGTAGATTCAAACAGTACCCTTTTCCCACTCTCAGAATCTGATTCACCCATTCCTAATCCTCCCCATGTTGTTACAGCTCCTACTCCTAATGGTTATAAAGGAGGTCATTCTCGTCATCGTCGTTGTCCAACTTTAATAGAAGTGGGTTCATCATCTACAACTACCGAAACCGACGTTGATAGACACACATCAGACGTTTGGATGCATTTTAACAAGTTTTACACTATAGAAAATGAAGTTCAAGTGAAGAAAGCAAGATGCAAGTTCTGTGGAAATACTTATAAGGCTGATGCAGGTAACGATACTAGTACTTTAAAAAGGTATGCTAATAAACATATAAATCATCTTGGAAATAAACAACCCAATCAAACTCAAATAACTAATATGGGTAATACTTAGTGTTATAATTCTGATGTATATATGGAACAATTAGCTTTATATATTGCTGCAACTGATCAACCTATTAATATGGATGAAGATAAATATTTTGAAAGATTTATTAAAAAATCATTTTTACCGGAATTTAGAACTTATTCTAAAACTGCAACAAGG
Organism: Pistacia vera; assembly: GCF_008641045.1. NCBI lineage: Eukaryota > Viridiplantae > Streptophyta > Magnoliopsida > Sapindales > Anacardiaceae > Pistacia > Pistacia vera. The sequence goes on along the minus strand of NW_022195056.1, from coordinate 287,002 downwards.
AATGATTTGATAAATTTATTTAAAAAAAATGAAATTAGAATTAAGAAATAAAATACATAACTGTCATGTTAATTATGTGGCTCTAACATCCGATATTTGGAGTGATAGACTAAACAAGATTATATTTGTGTGACTAGTCATTTTGATAACGAATGTAACTTAAATAAATCTTTATTAGGATTTAAATTGATGGATGTGGATCATAGAGGTCAACAAATTTATTATAAAATTGTTGAAGTTTTAAAGAATATGATTTGATTGACAAAGCTGTAAGTTTAATTTTAGATAACGCAAGTTCTAATGGTAAAGCTATATATTTTTTTAAACTAAATTTTTTTTTTTTTTTGACAATTTGAAGTTTTTTCACTAACTTTGTGCAGGTCACATTATTAATTTAATTGTAAAAACTGGTATGAAAAGAATTGGAAATAATATTGATAGAATTATGGATTGTTTAGCTGAGATTACTAGTAGTAATAAAAGAAATTATGAATTTAAAGAGGCTTGTATAAAATCAAATTTGTCTCCTAAAACTTTTTCATTAGACATGGAAGTTAGGTGGAATAGTATTTAGTTAATGCTTGATTCATGTTTACCTTATGCAAATTTAATTAGTTATTTTGTATTGAATAAGAGGGGTCCTCATTATTTGGTAGATAATGATTGACATATAGCTAAAATATTTCATTTTTTTTTCTTAAACTTTTTATTTTGCCACTTTAAAACTTTCTGGTGTATATTATCTTACTAGTCCATTGATAATACATAACATTGTAGAAATTTCAAATTTATTTGCTCTAAACAAAAACAATGCAATTTTAGCAGGGCCAATAAAAGCAATGAAAGCTAAATTTAAAAAATATTGGAAACCGATTCCTTTTCTTTATTGTTTAGCTACCATATTTGATCATAGGCTTAAAGTCGCGGGTTTAGAAAGGGTTTTAGACTTATTAACTGATAATTTACAAGAAGATGGGTATGCTAATCAACTAGGAGAGATAAGAGAGTCCATTGTAGAAGTATGTTTACAATATGAAAATAGGTATGGGAACTAACAAAGAGGTGTAATAATTGAGGAACAACCAGTAGGAGACACAAGTGCAGCTGTAGAAGACTTCGACTTCTGGAGTACAGTTAATAGGTCGACGACAAAGAAGACCCAAACCCGAAGCACAGTAGGAGCCTCCTCCTCTTCGAAAGCACCAACAATGAATATAATCTCCTCCCTAGAGCTGCAGAATAATGAACTTCACTAATATTTAGGAACCCCTAACTTGCTACTAGCAGATCCACAAGAAAGAGCCAAATTTGATGTCTTAACCTATTGGAAAACAAGAAAATGTATTTTTTTAGTACTATCAAGACTAGCCCTGGATGTGTTCTCTATTCCCGTCTCTACCGCCTCATTCGAACAAACATTTAGTGCAATTGGAAGAATTATAAATGAAAGGAGGACTAAACTTTCATCAAAATTGGTTGAATTCCTCACATGTCTTCGTGATTGGGAATGGTTGCACCATCAGCATCAATACAAGGTTGTTGACGATACGTTAATAGAATCATTTCAATATTGTAATTTAGATGATACATATGAGGGAGGTCCTAGTCAACCCTCAAATTAGTTGTTTTCTAAATTTTAACTTTGTAATTTGTAAATTAACTGTCAATTTTTGCACTCTTTTTCCTTACCAAGTTTTTGTCTCAATTGAGTTTTTCTTGGTAAGGTTTTTAACGAGACAATAATTGTTGTAATTTCTTATTTCTTACTTTATTTTATGATAAATGAAGAAATCTATTTTTTCTTATATTACAATTTAATTGTATTAAAATTGAATTAATATTTGAAATGTTAACTAAAATAAAATTAATTTAATTGAAATGATATTTGATAAGTTAACTAAAAAAATTACACAAAAGAGAAAAACATAAAAAAAATATATATTTTTTTACACATAAAAAAAATGGCGGGCCGGCCCGGCTCCTAACCCGCCCGGGTTAGGGTTGTCAGGCTGGGTTGGGCTGGCCATTTTAGAAAAGTGTTGGGCCTAACTCAGCCCGCACTTACTGGCGGGTCAACCCGGCCTAGCCGGCCAAGTGGTCAAACCTGCCACGGGTCAGGCCGAGTTGTGTTGACCCATTTTTCCACCACTGTGTACAGATAAGCTGTGATCGCTTAAGAGATAGATGACGTCACTTAAGCAACCAATGCCATTTTGCTTCTTATCTGCTCAATCTTTTGATATTATGCACGTTTGAGTGAGAAATTATATTATGTATTATGGGTCAGCTTTATATTCAATCATAACTATGCATATTTGTGAAATGAGGTACATTTCTACTAACATGTGACACTCATGACTAATTCAGTAAATTGATTGATTTGGCACGACAATTATGTTGATAATATTTATTTTGCTTCTCTTACATTTTTGGGCAGCTTTCAGTGCCTTACAGCGGTAATATGAGAAATTTTACTTAAACCCTTTATAAAATGGATGAAAATGTAAAAAAATTAATTTTATTTAATACGATATAAAGGATGATTTATTCAAGGTAACAATTAAATTGAAAATATAAAAAATTGAAAACAACAAGTCTTCAATGGTTAGCCTTGGCAACTCTCTCGATTTCATCCTTCTTCTTGATGGCATAGCTGAAAATACAAAGACATAAAATCAGTTTAATGCACCACAAAAGATTGGCATACAACCCAGAGAAACATAATAAGTGATCTGCTATTCAGATCTACAGATAACAGCAGATCGCTTAAACGCTGGTGTTCACCAGATCTGATATGAGTAGTAGATCGCTTAAGCAACCGACTATCGCTTAAGCGATCTGGTGTTCACCAGATATGATTTGAGTAGCCGATTGCTTAAGTGATCTTTGGTCGCTTAAGCGATCTACTATTCAGAGTTGTAGATAAGAGCAGATCGCTTAAGCGACCAAAGATTGTTTAAGCGATCTACTGTTTAGATCTATAGATAACAGTCAATTGCTTAAGCGACCTTTGGTTGCTTAAGTGATATGCTCTTATCTGCAGATCTAACAGCAGGTTGCTTACTTGCTTGTTTGTTTCTATCGATTCAAACCTAATTTTTTTATCTATATGTGATCGATTCTAGCAATAGCTTTTCTTGTGGCCAGGTTGCTTGCAAATTGAGCACTTATTCATCCTCTGAGGAACCTTACAGGTAGATGGAATACGATTAACTCTTTTTCTCCCCTTTTATGTCTTCTTGAATGGCGGATGAATGATACTGTCAACCAACTCTAGCGGCATCACCCACTGCTCTTCTAGAGGAACTAGATATATCGTTTCTGAATAAGGCAGCATGTAGTGGTTTGCCATATAGATAGGGGAGCACAGTTCCATGTAAATTCTTGAACCAAAATCTGGCTTCCGTTGGTGTTTTAGTGCGGCTAGTACATGAGGACAAGGTAAACATTGAATGTCAAGCACTTTACAACTACAAGTTTTACTAAGAAGGTTAACTAGGGCATTTGGACCATAGTTGTGCATGGTTAACTCTTGAGCATTGAATGGATAAGCAAACGGTGCATTTAACAGTTTCATACGTTCTCATTATAATTTTTTCAATTGATGGAACAAGGGTCGTGGCAAAATTATTTGACTTCGTACGACGCTCATGGAACCACTGTGACAATGTCCTCTGGATTGCATCAAAAGGGGCAATAATTGGAAACTCTCTTTCTATTAAAGACTTCGAATTTATGGACTCAGCTATGTTCGTGATCATGATATCGAACCTTCTTCCAAGAAAGTAAGCTCTACTCCATCACTCGAAACCAATATCATGCTCAAGATACTTAGCAATTCTATCATCCTTGATTCGGATTTTCCGGAAGTGCTCCTCAAACTCATCAACTCGATAAGCTTTTGTTACCATGTAGTATGTTTGAAGGAGGCCAACATGCTTAAACTTTTATTTTATGTTCTCGCCAAGGTGCCTCATACAGAATCTGTGATGAGTTTGAGGGTAAATAGTATCAATCCCCTTCTTCATAGAGTTGTGCCTATTAGATATTATGCACAACTCGTCACTGTCAAGCACTATCGTAAGTAATTGTTGAAAAAACCAAGTCCATGACTTGTCGTTCTCAGAGTCAACCACACACCATGCAATAGGATATGTGTGATTCTCGCAGTCATGTGCAGTGGCCACCAATAATGTATCTCCATACTTTCCTGTCAAAAAGCAACCATCAACAGCCAACACCTTTCTCATATTTACAAAACCTTTTATAATAGCACCATAAGCAACAAAAAATATATTTAAACCTCATATTCTTGTCCCACTTCAAAGCCGTCTTACTACCTTGGTTTGTCAATTCAAGCATATAACGGTACACTTCAATGTTGTGTACTCATGCTTGGCATGACCCTCACAAAATCTTGTGCCTGTTGTCTTCCTTTCTACCATTTTCAGTAACTAACATCACATCCCAACTCTATGCGCACAAGTCTTTGAATGTCCTTAAGAGATGGACATTTCCCTTCAACAAACCGACTTTTGACAAATTGTCCAATAACATCAGCGGAGGTTTGTTGATGCTCACTTGAAATATGTCCCAACCTACATGTGTGCTCATGGGTATATGTGCTAACAATAAATTTTTTGGACTCTGCCAACCTTCTACAATAAACCCGCCACTTGCACTTTCGGTCACGACATGCAATCGTCACTATCGATGGATTAGACTTTTTGGTGATGAACTCAAAATTACCTCTCACGGCAACAAGTTTTAGCTTCCTCACCACTTCCTCCTTGTTGTCAAATAAATACTCTATGCGCAAGTTCGATCCATCAGTAAAAACATGAGGTAATTCATAGTACCCGCAATTGCCGCCTCTGAACTTGTATAAATGACCATAGTGTTCTCTTCCTCACAAACTACACCTTTTGCATAATTTGTATTTATAGGAATCTCTACATTTGCGGGAACATGTACGGGGTCCTCCTCATCCACATTTTCATTCTGCCCCACATAACCAACCTCTTCTACAATGTCCTCCTCACCACCCAAATCATCGCCTACTCTTGATTTTTCAACAAAGAAATCAATGCCCTCATAGTTACGATTAAAACCAGCATTCCCCCCAGCCAAATCACCGCTTACTCTTGAATCAACTTCCAAAGCTTTATCCACAACCGAAACCATTAAAATCGGCCTCGAACCATTATAGCCCACATCAAACATATATAACTTCACATCTTCATCAGACATTAATACAACAAGAGGTACCTTAAAATTTACAGGAACTCTACTTAAAACATATTTTACAACTATATCACTACGTGAGCAACTCAACCTACCTCTTCTAATGATTTCATCAATCAACTCATCAAAACTAACTTTTATGCTCACAACAATTGCTTTAACTTGTTTACTCTTCCCAATCCACTTCCAGCAACTTTCTTCCTCCACCCACTCACCAAAATATTCAACATCCAAAACAATTTGTCCCATGTCTAATAATAGCCAAGTACTTATAATGCAAGAAAAAAAAAATTATTAACCGGTATACTAAGGGTTGACACATTTTAAAAAGCATATGCAGAGTCGCTTAAGTAATGTGGTGTATCGCTTAAGTGATCTGGTATATCGCTTATTGGATCACTTAAGCGATCCAATATATCGCTTAAGCGATCTGGTATAAATAAGTCTGATTGCTTAAGCAGTCTTCTGTCATATACCTAATCGCTTAAGCGATCTGTTGCCATATACCAAATCTATAGTAGATCGCTTAAGCGATCTTCTGCCATATACCTGATCGCTTAAGCAATCCATCAGACCCAGAACATATTTTCAGTCATCTCCGCCTACAATCGGTGCTACCACCCCCGGCTACCTACAATGCAAGAAAATATTCAACAAATTTCACTCATTTCAACTTGCATTACATCAAACACAGCCTAACAACCTAAACAACTAAATCAAAATCATAACCCAAACCCAATCCATCATTAAATCTTTGAAAATTGAAATATAAACTATAAAGAGGAGATACACATATCTGGACGAAACGTCAGGAGGAGGGGGAGACAGATCTTTGGCGGTGAAGATGTTAATGGCGGAGGAAGAAGAAAGTGTTAATAGCAGAGGAAGAAGATGATGTAGACGAAGGAGGAAGAAGAAGATGTAGAAGAACGAGGAAGAAGAAGATGCAGAGGAAGAAGAAGATGTAGGCGAGGCTAAGAAGAAACAACAAGGGGAGGGATGCGTTAATGGCCGGAGGAAGAAAAAGAAGGTGTTTGGGTTTGTTTGCAAGAATTTTGGGTTTTTGGGGACATAGTATAATTTTTAAAAGATTAACAATACTTTATTAATCCTAATTAACCACTAATCATGTTTAACTACCCTTAATCAATAATAAGGTTATTTAGTTAACACTTTAAAACTTCATAGCCTTTTAATTGAATTTGAACTTAACATGGTCTTTTAATAAAATTCCCCAATAATAAGTGTATGATATAATTAACTAAACATATAAATCAACTCTCTACTAGTAAGAGAGAAAAACTTAATCTGTCTCGAGCTTTTGGTCCATAGTTTAAGATCTTAACCTTTCAAATACTAGGAAATATTTCATTCAAACTAACAATCGTTAATTATATTTGAAATAAGAACCAATATTTTTTACTTAGAGAAGAAATTTCCTTAAGGCAACATTAATTTAACTTTACTGAAACAATTATTCACCCATATCTACTTACGTAGTTTAACATATGTTAGAATCAGGAGGTAAAGTCAATAGTTTAAACTATAGTATCTAGATACTAGACCCAAACCCTAATGGGTAAGTATAATTATCACTCTGTACTAGTTAGATTCATGTATGCCATCACTCTTCAATATATGGATCCACTTGATAACGTTTTGTGACTGTGATGGGCACTAATATCATACAAATTTATAATTATACATTCATTATGATGTGATTAATTTTAATTTTTAAGTATCCTACCAATAATGGCGAAATCAGGAGACTGCATTTGGCGTAAAGTGTAATGTATAACTAATGAGGAGACCAAAATGTAAAAATATATTTAAGAAACTGCATTTAAAGGAGTAAAAGCGCAAAGTTTAATAAATAAGGGAGATCAAAATGTTAGAAAAAAAAAATTCAAGAGAAGAATTCGTATGTATTGGTTATATTCATTCTCTTGACATAAGGTTTTTCCTCCTCACATTTAAACCTTATGTATTTAGGGAGAGAAGTTTGTGGACTTAAGTGTAAGAATTAATGTAAATTTAAACACAACATTTAGTTTAGAAATTAGTGTAACTATCTTTAGTTATATTATATTTTAACTATAAATAGAGAACTTATATGTTCAGCGTCGTGATGTGTGTAGATGTCAAAATATATGGTTACAAAATGAAGGACGAATCCTATGAGGTTGAGGCCCACTAGCAATCTGCTGCAATTGCATGCACACAAAGGAACCAACGTGAATTGAATGGAAAACACCAGGATGGTGTTTGCCGTAGACATTCCGACGTTCGAGTCAGTTAGGATAATGAAGACATTTTGGGTTAAGAGAGAGAAAATGTTACCAGTAGCTTAGTCGGGAACTAAGGCCATAGAGACAAAGTATAGCTCTCAAGAGTGAGAACTATGAGGTTAGAAGGAGTAATGTTGAATGCCTAAATAGCGAGGTGACCCCTATTTATATAGTAGTCGTATCCTAGTAGGATTCTAAATCCACATAGGAGGAGGTCTAGGGAATAAAGAAAACCTTAATTCACTTGCCTCATTAGTCGCAAGAGTCCTAATTCATCCAAGATATGAAATCTTGGATGGATCGGGATAGAACCAAATTGGAAGAATCCTACTTACCTTGTTTCGGAGGCCTGACCTTTGGTGGGCTGTTGACGAAGCCCTTTTTGGAAGGATGCTAGATTTGGGCTCAAGTCATAAAATTCAGCGCTGGCCCAACTAGAGTTGTGTGTCCTTGGGCCTTTGTGGTATAAGATGCAAGCTTGGGCCTGATAGGGGTCCAGGTGATTTTTTACCCCCACAATGTTTATTTTCACAAACAAATGAAAAAATGAACACTACGATATTCGAAATGGTTATTTTGCATGTTTATGATCGAGATTCTAAAGCCTTCTCATAAGGTTCTAAGCTTTTTCGTCATTTTAATAACTTTTACTTTTTAGCTTTGGTAAGTCTCTTGTTTTGGTTGAAGGACAAGAGGCGTAAGAATGTCACTGATGCAAATCGACACCTTAAATACTTCGCGAGAAGAGCTCGTGATCTAGAGGTAAACAGTTAATTTCCAAGATTATTGCTGGCATATAATTGTGTTATTGATTAATAAATTATGTTTTGTAGTTAAATATTGCAGTTCAACCAAGGTGGGTGGATGAGAAAGTGTTATGGAATATTTGGTCAAACACACAACTAATAAGTTTTAACTAGAACACTCGAGAACAATAAATAGAGAAGACACACGAGCTTTACACGAGATGTAACACAGATATATTATCTTCACTAGAACAAGAGACAAATTCCAGATGGGGATCTCTCACTTTCTCTGCCTAGCAATTACTCACAACCTCTTAATAAAGTACATATGAAGTACCTAATACATCACTGTTATACATGCTCACAACAAATCAACCAAAACAACCATGAAACACACAGCACAAAAACAGAATCATACACACAACACACCAAGATTTACCGTGGTTCACTTGCTCGAATTGAGCAAGCTACGTCCACGTTGAGCTTGGGAAACTAGCGAGCTCGCTGCGCTATATTGATCAAGATTATAGAACACAACTCAACCAAAGAATTAAACCCTTTCCCAAACCTTTACAGAACCCGTAACACCCTAGAGACAGAGATCTAGTACCCAAGATACACTGCAAACTCTAGCACGCTCAAGTGGCTTGCAAACCAGCCACTCAACACCCTGTTACAAGATTCAAGATCAAAACTATATCCAAACCCTAAAAGAGGCAATTTGTTTTACAGAGAAAGGGAAAAACACGAAAACAGGTTCAATCGTTCGAGAATGGATTGTTGCACTGCTTTTATACCAATGACTATCAGACTGGCTTGCCACCGTTGGATTCTCAGCTAACCAACGAACAAGATTGATCTTTACTTGGCTCAAAACGACGTCGTCCCACTTAATGATAAAACGTCACCGTATAAATCCATCACCCTAACAATCTCCACCTTGACGGATTTATTCGTGACTGTAGTGCAACTTGCTCTTTGTGGGATCCTTCATTGCTCTGGTCATTCTGGTCTACTGAATGGATAACAAATTCAAGCAGTGCTTGAACTTGGTATGAGTGACTGTCTTGGTACCCATGTCTGCTGGATTTTCTTCGGTTGAAACCTTTAGAAGTGCTATCTCATCTCTTAAGACCAAGTCTCTCACAAAGTGATATCTTACATCCATGTGCTTGGTACGTTCATGGTACACCGGATTCTTGCTCAAATATATTGCACTCCAACTTTCAGGAAAGATTACAGGCCTTTGACTTGTTAACTTGGCTTCACTGAGAATTCCTTTTAGCCAGATGGCTTCTTTGAATGTGTCAGCAACAACCACATATTCAGCCTCAATAGTGGATAATGCAACTATCGGCTGTAACTGGGATTTCCAGCTGATGCAGTTGCCTTCTAAAGTGAAGTAGTATGCAGTGGTTGATTTCCTGGTGTCTTTGTCACCTGCAAAGTCTGCATCTACAAACCCAACCAACTCAAGTGAAGCAGTTCTTTTATAGTAATGCAGTCCAACATTTAAAGTAGCATTTACATATTTTAGAACCCATTTTACAGCAATCTAGTGATCCATACCAAGGGTACACATATACCTACTGAGTAAGGAAATTAAAAAGGCTAAGTCAGGCCCAGTGCTAATCATGGCATACATAAGAGATCCTTTCACATTGGCATATGGGATATGTTCCATCCTAATCATTTCAGGTTCAGTTCTGGGACATTGTGATTTACTCAGTGTGAAGTGACTGACCAGTGGGACTGTAATAGGTTTTGCACCTGCCATACCAAATTTTTCTACTTGTTTGTGCAAATATGAACATTGGTTCACTCTCAGTTCACATTTATGCCTATTTCTGTCAATTTGCATTCCTAGGATCTTTTTTGCTTTTCCTAAATCTTTCATTTCGAACTCAGCACTCAATTTTTCCTTTAATTCACAAATCAAGGACTTAGACTTGTTAATTATTAACATGGCATCCACATACAACAGTAAGTACATAGGCAGGTTATCATTTAGGGCAAAGTAAAAACAATTATCATATTTACTCATAGTGAAACCTATACTCACAATGAATGTGTCAAATCTTTTATACCATTGCCTGGGGGATTGTTTTAGGCCGTATAAAGACTTAAGAAGAAGGCAGACATGGTCAGGGGTCTTTGGATCTATAAATCCTACATGTTGGTTCATATAGATCTCTTCCTCAAGATCCCCATGAAGGAAGGCAGTAGTCACATCTAATTGTTCAAGTTCTAAATCTGGGTGAGCTACTATAGAGAGCATTAATCTAATTGTTTTATACTTAACCATTGGGGAAAAGACTTCATTGAATTCTATTCCCTCTCTTTGGGTGAAGCCCTTGGCTACTAATCTAGCCTTATGCCTGAGTGGTTCTCTGGTTGTTACTCCATCCTTCAATTTGAACAGCCACTTACATTGGATTACCTTCTGCCCTTTTGGCTTTGGTACAAGAACCCAGGTTTTATTCACCTTTAGAGACTTCATCTCAGCTTCCATGGCAGCCTTCCATTTGTCCCTTTCTTTAGAGTTTACTGCTTCCTTATATGTTTCTGGTTCGATTCTCTGTAATTCTATACCCGCAAGAAGGGCAATATAAATGAGGTCAGCATATGAAAACCTTGTGGGAATCCTTACCTGTCTCCTAGCCCTATCTCTTGCAAGTTGGTAATCTTGCAAGTTTTCAGGCCGAGTTCAGTATCTTCAGCTGTTTCTGTCTCATCCTCTTGTTCTGGATCATAATGTCCAGCTTCTCCTCCAGGTTCAGGAACAGCTTCAGTTTCCTTGATGGTTTCAGAATCCTACAGTGGTTGAGGTTTGGTAGAAAGCTCCACCTCAATTTATGTAGTCTCAGGCTGACTAGAACTCTCCCTTACACTTGGATTTGGACCTACATCAGAGTTAGTACTTTTACAGGGAAAAATACCCTCATTAAAAATCACATCTCGGCTTACTACAACTTTAACCCCAGGGGACTCCTTGTCCCACAGCCTGTACTTTTTTGTTCCTTCTTGGTATCCTAGAGAAACACACTTTGTAGACCTTGGTTCCAACTTTCCACCAATAGTGTGTGCATATGTAGCACAGCCAAAAACCCTCAAGTGTCCCAGATCAGGTTTTCTTCCAGTCTACATCTCTTCTGGACATTTTAGGTTTATAGCAGTGGAGGGGCTTCTGTTTATCAGGTAGGCTGAGGTGGTTAGGGCTTCTCCCAAAAAAGAGGTGGGAAGTTTGGAGGTGATAAGCATGCATCTCACTTTATCCAGGAGGGTTCTATTCATTCTCTCAGCCACCTCATTCTATTGAGGGGTGTGTTTCACAGTCTTATGCCTCAAGATACCTTGATCACTACAGAACTTATCAAACTCTTGGTTGCAGTATTCTAACCCATTGTCAGTTCTGAGAACCTTAACCCTTTTATTCATCTGATTTTCAACTAAGAGTTTCCACTTCCTAAACTTTTCTAAGGCTTAATCCTTAGTCTTTAATAGGTAAACCCAAACCTTTCTACTGTAATCATCTACTAGGGACATAAAGTAACTGTCTCCCCCATAGGTTCTAATCCTCTCAAGTCCCCACAGGTCAGAGTGAATGTATTCAAGTTGACTAGTGGCTTGGTGTACCCCTTTTTGGAAACCGTTTCTATGTTGTTTTCCTAGTATGCAATTTTCACAGAAATCCAGTGAAGAGATCTTATCCTTACCAAACTGACCTTGATTGTTCAGGGTATCCATACCTCTTTGGCTTATGTGACCTAGTCTAAGGTGCCACTTTTCTATGTTGGATAGGTTGGCAGGCTTTATCACAGAGTTCAAACAGTTAGAGGATATGTTCCCACAGAGTATGTAAAGCCCATTCTTTTTCTCTCCTGTCAGGATAGGGTTCCTATTTCTATATATGTTTAGGCTTCCATTTTCTACCTTATAACTATAGCCTGATTCATTTAGGGTACCTAGAGATATCAGGTTTTCTTTTCAGTTTTGGGATGTACCTGACTCTTTTGAGTTTAACCAATTTTCCAGTGTTAAGACTTAGAGTTACAGAGCCAATTCCTCTAACCCTACATGCATTATTGTTCCCCATGTAAACTGTTTCTGAATCAGTATCCTCAAACTCCTGGAACCAGTTTCTATTTGGACTCATATGGAAAGAGCATCCTGAGTCCAACACCCACTCATTAGCAATGTCAGACATTGACATTGTAAGCACCTCAGGTTCATCTACTAGGTTTGTAGTGGTGGCTAGGTTTATCTCTGTGTTCTCTTGTTTTTGTTTCTTGATCCATTCAAAACAGTTCTTTTTAATATGACCAGCCTTATTACAGAAAAAACATTTTCTAGTTTCTTTACTCTTGTTATTTCCCTTCCATTTTTTCTTATTCCTATTCCCCTGATTCACAAAATTACTCATCCCTGTCTGACTAGACTCCACCTTGGTTTTAACAAATAGTTTCGACCCACTCCTTTTCTGGACTTTCAACTCTAACTCCCTAGCCTTAAGACTTGCAACTATTAGATCTAGGATTTGTACAGTACCAGTGTATTGTAATGCATTTTTGACTACTTGGTAGTCATCAGGCAGTGAGTTTAAGAGGATCATAGTTAGGCTAGTACTTCCTAATTCTTGATCTGTTCCTTTTAGGATCAAAGTCATTTTAATAAATTCGTCTAAATTGTCCTTTATACTCCTAGAACTATCCATTTTGTAAAAAAATAAAGTGCCCTTTAAGAAAGCTAAATTTGGGGCAGATTGTAAAGCATACAAAGTATTGAGTTTACTCCATAGTTCCAATGGTGATTCGATCCCATTTACCTTTCTGAGGACACTGTCTGACAGATTCAGAACGATCAGATTGTAAGCTTCTTCATTAACTTCCTCCTTCTTTGTCAGTTTTTCCTCCGGCCACTTGTTGATGTCTTCTTCCAGTGCGATTACAACCTTATTGTGTGAGAGGAGAGCTTTCATCTTCTTCTTCTAGCTCCCAAAATTGATCTTCCCATCATATTGGGAGATCTTCATACAGGTAGTGCTCATTGTACTATAACGACAAGGAAGAATAATTCAAAACCTCCAATTTCCCAAAACCCCAATCTCACGAAACCCTAATTTTGTAAAAAACCCCAAATTCGCAAAACCCTAATTTCGTAAAACCCTAATCTCCAAGAAATGGCTCTGATACCACTGTTATACCTACTCACAACAAATCAACCACAAAACACACAACACAAAAACAGAATCACACACACAACACACCAAGATTTACCATGGTTCACTTGCTCGAATTGAGCAAGCTACGTCCACGTTGAGCTCGAGAAACCAGCTAGCTCGCTGCACTATATTGATCAAGATTACAGAACACAACTCGACCAAAGAATTAAACCCTTTCCCAAACCTTTACAGAACCCGTAACACCCTAGAGACACAGATCTAGTACCCAAGATACATTGCAAACTCTAACACCTTCAAATGGCCTGCAGACCAGCCACTAAACACCCTGTTACAAGATTCAAGATCAAAACTATATCCAAACCCTAAAAGAGGCAGTTCGTTTTACAGAGAAAGGTAAAAATAGGAAAACAGGTTCAATCGTTCGAGAATGGACTGTTGCATTGCTTTTATACCGATGACCATCAGACTGACTTGCCACCGTTGGATTCTCAGCCAACCAACGAATAGGATTGATATTTACTTGGCTCAAAATGATTTCGTCCCACTTAATGAAAAAACGTCACCGTATAAAGCCATCACCCTAACAATCACTTATTTATAATGAATAATACTACACCAACAACCCTCTTTCACAAACTTTCTCTCACAATCTTAACGTGACAGCTCGTAATTAGTCAGTTTACAATAAGTCCCACATAGGTCCCACTAATTAATTACGAGCTAACCAATTGTGAGCAACCACATTAGGATTGTGAGAGAAAGATAATACTCTAAGACTTAAACCCAAAGTGTTTAAGGAATAAGAATTCTAAATAGATGTGTATACACAAAAGTAATACTCTAATGTAAATAGGATAACAAAGCTTTTAATCTTTGGTAGACAAGTAATCCTAGAAACCAAGATTCACATCCTATTAAAATTCAATATGACATTAGAAAAAGAGCTCCTAGTCTAAGAGAAAGAACATTAAACAAATAATACGCTCAATGGCTGAACAAATTGAAAATATTTTGATGGTTTGATTAACTCCTGCTATGCTTGAACACATGCTTCCCCCAATCAACAAGAACTCTGCGACCTTCCCAAGATGAGATCATAGATGTCCATCAAGAAATTCAACCAGCTCAACAAGAAGTCCCGCCACCAGCCCTGCCTCATAAACAAAATCTCCATCAAGGAGCGGATGATAATATTGAGTCTGATGAAGAGGAGCTATAGATTGATTTAACATAACCAATGTACTAGAGTGTGAACATATATAATTTCAAGATTATAAGCATTATGTTTTGACTCTTTTTTGGGGAAAGAGGGAAGTCAAGAATCATCTCATCAATACTAGTACTAATGCATGCTTTGCATTTTGTGATTGTGATAGGCACTAATATCATATAATTATAACTTCATTATAGTGCGATTAATTTTAAGTATCATACAAATAATGGTGGAATCAGGAAATTACATTTGGGGTAAAGTGTAATGTTTAACTAACGAGGGGATCCCAAGTACAATATACATATTTCAGAAATTACATATAAGGGGTCAAAGTGCAATGTTTAAGGTTTTGTCTCCTCTCTCTTAAACCTTTCTTATATAAGGAGAGAAGTTTTTTGTGGACGTAAGTGTAAGAATTAGAGTAATTTAAAACGCAATATTTAGTTTAGTTATAATAAATCATCCATAACCTTATTGTGAGTATTGCTGATCTCTCCAAAGATTTTGTTTAATTATCGCTAACCTCTCCTAACAAAGAGGTGATTAACAATAACGGAAGAAAATATTAAGGCAATACTTAAAGGGCACTTATAATTTTTATTTTGTTTTATCTCTCGTTCAAAATCATAATTCCCTTTTTTTTTTCTTTTTTTTTTTTTTTTTTTACTGGTTGCTTAATAGAATTTAGTGCCACCTAATACTTCAAAGTGTTTAGATATGTGATGTGTTTGGGTTTTATAATTAATGATATCTAGATTAAAAGTTCTAAATTACATATTACTGTCATATCCCTATATCAATTAGGTTTAATTTTAAACTATAATTTTAGAAATAGATAGAGCATTTAACAACGAACATTTTGATATCAAGATTGTTACCATATATAGTATGCTAGAAATTTTTCCAGCCATTGATCCCCACGACGGTGACCAACTTCTGACAGCCCATTTGGGCCACTGTATAATTCAAGATATTTAAAACTTTTTTAAATAAATAAATTTTAGATAAGTTTAAATATTTATTAAGCATAAGGATATATTAGGTAATTTGATTAACATATTCTTGCTTAGATTTAAGTTATAAAACTTTACTTTTTCTAATAAGGTAGCGTTTGGTTCAGGGAATGTTATATTATTGAGGAATGTTGTATTGCTAGAAAGATAGATTACTAGGGAATCGTTACAGAAATGTGTTTGGTCGGTTAGAATAAATTGATGGGTATATTATAATAATATGTTTGGTTGGGAGGATAAATAAGTGGGTATGTTATGTAGATTACTAAATTACCCTCATTTTAAAATAATAATATAATATTATTTTTATTATTATTCTATTCTATTATTTTTTAAATTATTTCTTTTAACCCCCCTATATTTGAAATTTTACCAAAACACCCCAATCATATACAACTTTAATTTGTAGCAAAATTACCCTCACCCACCCTAAGCCACCGCCGGCAGCCACCACCACCACCGGAAGCCGCTGTAATGGGGCACGACCAGCCAGATTTGGCTAATCGTACGCCGATCAGGCCTAATCCGGCCAGATCTGGCCATGAATATGGTCGTTTCACGGCTAGATCTGGCCGTTAATATGGCCATAAAACGACCATAGATTTGGTCGTGAAAAGACCAGAGCTTTGGCTGTGAAACGGTCGGATCTGGTTGTTTCAGGCCATGGATCACAAATCCATGGTCGGAAATGTCCTTATCATCATACGATCGGCAAGATCCTACCGGTCTTGTGCCGATATGACGACTTTCGCCAGTTGTAATATCCCACTTGAGGTACGTACTTAAGATTTGTTGTATTAGTTAAAAGTTTACTGTTTCAGTTTCAATTGAATTTGTTTGTTGTCATGGTTAGTTGGTATGTTGAGTTGGTTGAATGGTTGCCTCGANAAAAAAAAACCTAAGAATCGTATTTTTTCCCTTTCTCTTTTAATTCATTTTTTAATTTGATTCTTTAAAAAAATAATATAATAACTTTTTTTTCCTCTTTAATTCATTTTTTCTTCAATCTTCCTTTTCTAAAAATATAATATATCACCATTTTGTTTCTTTCTCTTTTTTAATTTTGTAACCACCACCACTGCTACAACCCAACAGCTACGCCCCCGCCATGCTAACCCCCACGAAAATTGCACCCACACCATGCCCGACCCCCATCAGCATCCATTGACAACAATGACCACACCTATTAGCCTCCAATCCAGCACACCACCACCGCATCCTAATCGCATCCCATCTGGGCCATCTCTATTGAAATCACACCACATCGATGTAACATGTATTATAATGATATAATTTAGAGATAAGATTTGAAAATATGTAATGTTGATATATCTTTTAAACTTGCATGGTGCCATTTTTTTGAACTAGTGATTGTAAAGTAGAAGATTTAAATATGTTTTTTTGATCTCTTTGTTTTGCGTTAAATATAGGGGTGCTTTTGTCTTCATCTGTTTTTGAATTTACAATATATGTGTTATCTTTGAGAATATATATGAGAATTGAAGATGTCTTTTGTATTAATGGTTTTGTAGGTTGTGAGAATGCAAGAGTTCTTTTTTGATCAAGCATAATCGGGAATGAAAGAATGGTAACCTGACTCATAAACTTTTAATTTCTAAACTTTTGAATTAAATAATGAAACATAATATGATCTTTTAAATAAATTTGTACTAGAATATTTAATTATATACCAAAACACATAAATATTAAAATGTATAAAAACTTCATTATGATATAATGCCACACATTATCAATAATTTTTTTTTTCGAAGAATAAAAATAATATAAGAAAATCCAATACTAAGGTCTCATTATCAAATTTCAATGTCGTGTAAAAAATACAACTCGTTTTTTAACTAAAGTTTCATAATTGAAACCAATACTTTCAACAAAAATTACTAAGATATAATCAAAAAGTCAAAATGGTCAAATATTTTTTAAGCCTAAACCCAAACATGGCTCGTTATGAAACGGGTTACTAATGGATCGACCCGTTAATGACTCAGACCAATAAAGATACACTCAAAGCCACTTTTAACGAATAAGTTCATATCATGTTATTAGGTCATGTCAAATTTTTTAAGGCCTATTTACGCTTTTTTTTATAGTAATTTTCACTTTAATGTACATTTTTAATTTTTAAAAATTAATTAAGAGGCTTTTAAAGATATTAAGTAAGACTCAAATAATACCTCTTTTTCTCCAATCTCATATCAATTATCTGACCCATTGGCCTTGCTTGATGAGTTTGCAATCATTTGGCTTGTGGGCCTTAATAATTTGTACCCAACAATCATGATTTAGTTTTTATTTCTGGCTTTCTTCTTTTCTAGTTTTATTGTTATTGATTAATTAATTTAATATTTCAAAGGAATCTAGAATAACAATAATAACTATTATTCCTTGAATGTTTTTACAAGGAATTAGGTAGTTAGTTCTTAAACAAAAAGCCACCAACACATCTAAATCAAGAGTCTAAAGACATGTTAGATCAATTTTATAACAAATGATTTACGAAAGAAATATACCAGATTTTTAATATTGATTATATATCATAGTAACTAAAACAATACAAGGAATGTTGATCCTTTTATTGAGTACTTTTAACAAAGTCATTCTCAAACTATTGGTAACTAACAAAGACAAATCTCATATCTTTATAACATTAACTTGTGATTTTGCGCTCATATGATATATTTTTAGTGATCCAGTGCTATCTTCTTGAGGGAACATTCAGACTATTGTTAGGGCCAAAAATTGTCCTTGGCCCGAATAGGAAAACAGGCTCGACACTGAAGAAGAAGCCAAGCCCAATCCCGATATGACCCAACCAGATTAGGCCCATTCGGTACAAGATATAGCCAGCCCAAACCATGTGGGCACGAGCCTCCTAATCCCAGTCCATTTCCTAGGTCCATGGGCGAATCCAAAGCCCACAACCCCCTCAAAATACTTTCCTACTCCTGATCAATCTCCCATTCAAGGTCACCTTCCTATTCCTGATCACTTTCCTACTCAGAGTTACTCTCCTAATCAGAATCACCTTTCTATCCGGACACTGGTAAGACATCTTACCACAACCCTAATTCTTCTAGGGTTTGCATCAGAGTCATACTAGGACTCCTACTTTTACCAAGATTGGGAGACCAGACGACCACTATATAAACAGAGGCCAACCCTCTCACAAGAGATAGATGACATTACACCTTCACACTGAAAGCTTTGACTTGAGAGTTCCACACCACCGCCATAGTCACAGTCCCCGACTAGACTTCTGGTAACCTCTACTCCCTAGCCCTCACTATATTAGCCTCTCTCAACCTTGCTGACTTGAGCATTGGAGTGCCTACGGCAAACACCACCCCGGTGTTTCCCGTTCGCTTCACGCGTGTGTTTCTCTACGTGTGCAGGTGCAGCGGATCGCTAGTGGCCTTAACCTCATGAGATCAGACCCCCCTTCCGTACAGGTAGATTTTTACGTCTACAGTTTGGCGCCCACCGTGGGGCCTCTAGCAATCATTCGGCTAGACGAACCTTGCTACGTGGAGGAACATTCCATGGCTGACAACTCCGATAATGCTAACCCCGGCCTCGAGGCCAAACTGGAAGCTCAAACTGCTCTCATGCAATAAAACTTGGACAAGGTGGTGGCATTGGAAGCTGAGAACAATGCGATCCGGATAGAAAACGCTTCCGTCAGGTCAGAAAACCAATCCCTCAAGGAGAAGGTAAGTCAATTCTATGACCTAGAGTTCCTTCCCGGCTAAACACCCCTCAATCGGTTCTGCACCCCTGTTTCGCCCATGCAACCTTTGCTTACGCCGAAGCCCCGACCCTCGGCCTTCGGCAAAAGGCCGCGTCCCTTAAACTTGTCTGCGATCGACAATTCTGTCCTAATTCATGGAGATAAAGTTATGCCTGAAGAGCACCAATCAGCCGATTCATCCCAACATCAAGACCAAGATGATCCGGTGGCCGAGAGCCCTCATCTACAAGACCAGCTCAATCTAACCATCCCAACACATACTCCACTCGGCTCGGCTCATCCCCGCGGGATGAACGGCCAAACAAAACCAACAGCACCGAGCCCATCCATCCTGACCAACCGACTGACTATCAGAGGACTCCCCTGACCATCCATGTAGGGCGAAACACCAGAACAATGACCCTGGGAGTCATCCAACTGGAAGGAATGACCAAAGACTTATGCTATCAAGGAACGTACAAAGGGACTTGTCAGCCTACCCCAAGAAGGATGACCCAACGGAATGTACCAAAGATAAGTGCAAAGGCCGACCTGGTCACACGGGATGACCTAGTGGCATCCCTTTATCCTATGGAACAGGTGTTAGCCAAGAGATTGACCGATGTGGAAGCAGTGATGCGACGCATTCTAGGAATGCCGGTCCCAACCAAGAAGAGCAGGCCCCATTGTTACGCGGATTCACTCTTCGTGGATGAGATCGCCTTGGCCGACCCGCCACAGAAGTTCATTATCCCCAACATCAAAATGTACGACGGCACAACCGATCCGGACGATCACATAGCCTCGTACAAACAACGGATGTTCACCGTCTCGAAACCGTGACTGCTTAGGGAAGCCTGCATGTGCAAAAGTTTCGGTTCAAGCTTATCCAACCTAGCACTGCAATGGTAACGAACCTCCCGAATGGATCCATCGATTCGTTCGCTCAACTCACTGACACATTTGTGGAGCAGTTCGCCAGCAGCAAGAAACTCGAGAAGCTGTCAGCCGACTTGTACATGGTATACCAGAGAAGGGGCGAGCCATTGAGAGAATATATCAGCAAATTCAACAAAGAGAAGATTTCCATCCCTTTCTGTAACCCTGAGACAGCCGTAGACGCCTTCAAAAAAGGTCTCCTCCCGGATGGTGAACTATACAAAGAACTGACGAAGCTAGGTTGCACCACGATGGAAGACGCCTTGGCTAGAGCAACGATTCAAATAAGGTGGGAGGAAGATGAGATGAATCAGGCAATTCACGCCAGGTATGACTGAATGCAGAATGACAGGAGGCCAGAGCTCAGATCGATTGTAGGCCCTACAAGGTCACCAAAGAAGCAGGGAAGGGCGCCTACAAACTCCAGACCCCCGATGACAAAGACATCAACAACAGTTGGAATGTCGTTCACCTCAAACGCTACTACTTCTAGGTGAACCTTGTCTTTTTTTCGTTTTTCATTTTTCCATTTTAAAAAGGATGAGTGGGCCTATCCACCTCCTCTTAGACAGTCGGCCTCATGGCCAAATATTTAATGAAGTGCTATTCAGAAGTTTTCGTCTCCAAATCTACCCCGGTCGATGAATTACTTACACCTTCAAATCGGCCCTGCCCGATGAACGTACTGACACCTTCAAATCGGCCTTGCCCGATAAACGTACGGACACCTTCAAATCGGCTCTGCCCGATGAACGTACTGACACCTTCAAATCGGTCTTGCCCGATAAACGTACAGACACCTTCAAATTGGCCTTGCCCCATAACCGTACGGACACCTTCAAATTGGCCTTGCCCTACCCGATGAACAGACGGACACCTTCAAATCGTCCCTGCTCGATGAACGTACGGACACCTTCAAATCGGCCTTGCCCGATCAACGTACGTACACCTTGGAATTGACCCTGCTCGATTCACGACAACACCTTCAGATCGGCCCGGCTCGGCTCGATCAACGTATGTACACCTCTGGATCAACCCTGCTCGATCCATAAATTTATACCTTCGGATCGACCCTACTCGATCCATGGATTTACACCTTTGGATTGACCCTGCTCAATCCATGGATCTACCTTCGGATCGACCCTGACCGATCCACGAATTTACACCTTCGGATCGACCCCGCTTGATCCACGGATTTACACTTTCGAATTGACCCCGCTAAATCCACGGATCTCCACTCAACCTGACCGACCAACCAATCGACTCAACTCTACCATCACTCCCCAAGAACCAAGTATTGGACCTCCACTCTACCCGACGGACTGACTCCACTCCATCCTCACTCCCCAAGAACCATGTACTGGATGTCCACTCTACCAGACCGATCGACTGACTCAACTCCATCCTCCCCAAGAACCATGTATTGGACCTCCACTCTACCCGACGAACTGACTCCATTCCATCCTCACTCCCCAAGAACCATGTATTGGATGTCCACTCTACCGGACCGACCGACCGACTTAACTCCATCCTTCCCAAGAACCATGTATTAGATGTCCACTCTACCCGACTGACCGACCGACCGACTCAACTCCACCATCACTCCCCAAGAACCAAGTATTAGATGTTCACTCTACCCGACCGACCAACTCAACTCCACCATCCTCACTCCCCAAGATCCATGTATTGGATGTCCACTCTACCGGACTGACCGACCGACCGACTCAACTCCATCCTCCCCAAGAACCATGTATTAGATGTCCACTCTACCCGACCGACCGATCGACTGACTCAACTCCACCATCACTCCCCAAGAACCAAGTATTGGATGTTCACTCTACCCGACCAACCGAATCAACTCCACCATCCTCCCCAAGAACCAAGTATTGGATCTCCACTCCACCCGACCGATCGACCGACCGACCGACTCAACTTCATCCTCCCTAGGAACCAAGTATTGGATCACCACTCTCCCTATGCCACCGACCGACTGACCGACCCGGTCTTTTCAAACTTTGACTATCACCACTCACCCCGCCCCCCCACCACCGATCAACACATAGACTTAACCTGTCTAAAAGATTCAATCGCCCTTCCTACCCAACCGAGCCAGCACACTGCAATAGGTCAGCTCCCGCAATGAAGCTTACACTCCCATGCTTCACGTCCAAGAGATTCTCCAAATCTGGGCGATTGGCTTGGAGCAGTCTCGCACTTGTTCACCCTCGAGGTGATCAAGCCAAGGGGCCTCGTCCATTCAGTCTTCCATAGCGGACGAGTGGGCAGCCATGGGTCAAATGTTTGCGTATTTTGTTTGGCCCTTTGGCATCCAGTAAAAAGCGCCATGGAGTCACAAGCGCAAGTCTTACGGGCCAACAAGCCGGCCGAGCCGATTCCATCCCACTCGATCACCCGAGTACCCCAATTGAATGAACTTTAATTTAACATTGTCTCCAACTCATTCGACTCGACATACCGAGCGGATACCCTTGTCATGGGATTTTAGTTCACTTTTCTAGTCAGCAGGACATACCGAACGAGCACGTGAGCCCCAAAAGTCTCGTTATCTCAGTCCTTTTGACCCTTCACACCGATCGAGCACACCCTCTTGGGGTGATTGCATATTTCAGATCAGCTTTGATACTGAGTGACCCTTAACTACGAATCAACTATGAATCACCTACATCAAACTGGTCAGCTACGCCGACAATCGGTCGTCCAGGAAGGGAGACCGAATGCCTATCGATCGCTTCCTACTCTCTGACTTAAGAAACTCTAAACTCAGAGAGTGGGGGGCAAACTGTTAGGGCCAAAAATTATCCTTGGCCCGAATAGGAAAACGGGCTCGACACTGAAGAAGAAGCCAGGCCCAATCCCGATATGACCCAACCAGATTAGGCCCATTCGGTACAAGATATAGCCAGCCCAAACCACGTGGGCATGAGCCTCCTAATCCTAGTCCATTTCCTAGGTCCATGGGTGAATCCAGAGCCCACAACCCCCTCAGAATACTTTCCTACTCCTGATCAATCTCCCATTCAAGGTCACCTTCCTATTCCTGATCACTTTCCTACTCAGAGTTACTCTCCTAATCAGAATCATCTTCCTATTCGGACACTGGTAAGACAACTTACCACAGCCCTAATTCTTCTAGGGTTTGCATCAGAGTCATACTAGGACTCCTACTTCTACCAGGATTGGGAGACCAGACGACCTCTATATAAACAGAGGTCAGCCCTCTCACAAGAGACAGATGACATTACACCTTCACACTGAAAGCTTTGACTTGAGAGCTCCACACCACCGCCGTAGTCACAGTCCCCGACTAGACTTCTGGTAACCTCTACTCCCTAGCCCTCACTATATTAGCCTCTCTCAGCCTTGCTGACTTGAGCGTCGGAGTGCCTACGGCAAACACCACCCCGGTGTTTCCCGTTCGCTTCACGCGTGTGTTTCTCTACGTGTGCAGGTGCAGCAGATCGCTAGTGGCCTTAACCTTACGGGATCAGACCCCCCTTCCGTACAGGTAGATTTTTATGTCTACAACTATCTAAAATCTCCTGATGGACCGCCATGATGGGGATTGCCTTTTGTTGGTTTGATGGCAGTCACTAGTTTCCTTTCCAAACCAAAAAGTCTCCTCCCATTTAAATTACCTGTGAAAATACATTAAAAAAAGATATCAAAAATAGAAATGGTGAAACTTATAAATAAACCCTTCAAAAATATCAACAAAACCTCTTACATTGGAAATTTATCTTTATTTGCTCCTAACTAGTTAATTTTATACACCCCAAAGAGATATTAAAGAGCCTCATTTCTTTTACATAAGTTTTGACACAACTATTAAACTGTTAGATTAAAGTATTTGAAGGGTTCAAATGTTGGGGTGTCCGCCGAACGTGGGCTTGGACACCCCAACATGCTTCATGTCAGTTTTCACTTTTCAAAGTATATACAAGGGTTATTATCAGAAATCTCCCTAAGGTTTAAGTTTCTATTCCAAGACCCCCATGGTAATGGGGATACTCACTTCCCCTGGGGTTTTACGAAATATACACAGCCTTCTGTCAACTCGGCTAACAAACGAAATTGTTTGATGTTGATGAAGGGTATATATGTAATTTTCTTCTGTACATTATTTAAAACAAAGAGTAAAACCAACCGTTAACTCCCCCATATAAATTATTGTGTTCACCATCAGTTTGCCCTAGCCTCCCCTTGCCGTTTCCAGTTTTCATTTGAGATGTCCACTTTGCCGCCATTGGGAACGGACAGCGAAGGTAGCCGTTTCAGTACTGGATTGAGGTTCAGACGAAGTTGACCTCTGGCTTTCATCTTGTACGGGTAATTGGTAGGTGAGTCGGAGAGATGGCGTCGGAGACGTAGCCAACATCTGCGTTCGAAAAGCCAAAAAAATTGTCATTTAAACCAATTAAAAATTGTATTAACCTGTTTTGATCTTTCAGGTGTTTGATCTAGTGAAGAATCGCGGATGGCCCTTCAATCGGTTCTTCAACAGCATCGAGCTCCTTCCAAATCGCCGAAAGGCGATTGAAATAAACCGTGACTGGCAGATTGTATTGTTTGATTTCAAGGAGGTTTTTACGCAAAGTAAAAATCTTTGCGAGATCGAGTTGGCCGTACATCTCTCGGATGTTCGCCCACATCTCATGAGCGTTTTCTGTCTGAGGCAAGCTGGCAGCAATCTCCTGGGTCAGGGAGTTGCTGATCCAGGCAGGCACGAACGAGGGTGTTGCATCGAATCCAGTGCTAGATCAAATGCGGTTCAGTGGGTTGGGGAAGGGTTCCATCGATGAACCCTTCTTTGTTTTTGGATACCAGAGCGCGTCACAAATCTCTGGCCTAAGTGGCGTAATTTTGAGATCCGGCCAACGGCTATTTGGTGAGTACGAGTTCAGATCCATCGAAAACGGGTGAGAAAAGGGCATCCCCAGGTTTCGGTCAACCGGTGGAGGCTAGAAGAATTTGGAAAATCGGGTAGGGATTTTGACCCGTCGAGTTAGGGTTTTGAACCATAAACCTGAATGGGAATGGGCCGGGTTGAAAATTGGATCAGGGTTGTTGGTCTGGTGGAGAATTTGGACCAGTGTGGGTGTTTGGGCCTGGTGGAGTTTGGTTGTGTGGGCCTTCATTTGTGGCTATGGATGCTGAGTCTAGTTCAATTGGTATTTTGGTTGGGTCCATTTGTGATGTCTAGAAAAACTAATTATGTTACCTTGTTTTGCAGGTTTAGAGAAACAATGGCTTAGAGAGGATTGTAGCGGAAGCAAAGGTTTGCTCTGATACCATGTTAGAGTTTGAGATTGAAGGTGGCAAAAGAGACAAAAGACTGCTGAAGAATGCCTACAAGAAAGCTTGATAAAAGGGCAGAAATGAAGACCAAAGAATGTCAAGCAAAGAGAGAGATTTGTATTTGTATTGTATATTCTGTAATGTTTACATCAGCCAATTTATACAGTGGCTTTGAATACAATAAAGGAAAGGAAATAATACCGTAAAGGAAAAACAATAAACTCTTAATTACAAAATATTACAATCAATCAAATAATTAGAAAATCAATGACTGCTTGATTCTAACATAGATATCCTCAGCATTCCATATTTCATCATTATTCCTTGAAATTTTTTGCTAGGAATTAGTTCTTAAACATTAGATTTGTGACATAAAGCCACCGACACACCTAAATCAAGAATCTAAGGACATACAACATTAGATCAATTTTATAACAAATGAGTTATGAAAAGAAATATACCAGATTTTTAATATATATCTATTTACTTAATATTGATGATGTATCATGATAGCTAAAACAATACAATGAACGTTGATCCTTTTATTGAGTAATTTTAACAAAATCATTCTCTTAAGTTTCCAACTTTAAAATGTTCTTTCCTGACCACTTCAAACCGCATTATAGCTTTCTTAAAACTAATATCTTTCCACCAAAAATTCCACCGACATTCTTTTTTTTTTTTTGGGGGGGGGGGGGGGGGGGGGGTTGTTGTTAAAACTATTGAAATAAAATAGAGTTTAAGTTAGAGAAATTTCCACAGAGAAATTCATTTCATCCCAATTTTTCTAGCTTGACCTATAATGTTATGTTAGTTTCTTAATGAAAGTGGTAACTTTACCTCAACATTTCAAAAAAATATTGTTGATTGAGTTGAAAAACATAGTGAATACGATTTGTTTTCAGTTTATTTTAATTGATTTGCTACTAATAAATGTTTATTAGAGTCTTATGTTTGAATAAATGAATAATTCCTTATTAATTTTCCAAATTTTTCATTTTAAAGAAAAGACAAGCCATGGTTCTCCAATATTGTTGCAAACACCAAAGTCAATAGTATTTTCCAAGTCAAGGTGGATGCCCATAGAAATTAACAGTTCATTTTTCAAACACAAAAGTCAAGGTCAATGGTTGTCAACAGAAACAAAAGTAACTACAATGACTTGGAAAATTGTGTTCATTTCACATTAGTTTTAAGATGTGTTTGGTTCAGGAAATATTGTATTATTGACAATATTATATTAATGTAAAGATAAATTACCTTAAAAATTATTGAAAATGTTATATTAAATGTGTTTGGTTAAATTAGAATAAATTGGCTTTCAATTTATTTTAATTGATTTGCTACTAATAAACGTTTATTAGAGTCTTATGTTTGAATAAATGAATAATTCCTTATTAATTTTCCAAATTTTACATTTTAAAGAAAAGACAAGCCATGGTTCTGTAATATTGTTACAAACACAAAAATCAATAGTATTTTCCAGGTCAAGATGGATGTCCATTTAACAGTTCATTTTTCCAAGTCAAAAGTCAAGGTCAATGGTTGTCGATGGAAACAAAAGTAACTACAATGAATTGGAAAATTGTGTTCGTTTCACATTAGTTTTAGGATGCGTTTGGTTCAGGAAATATTGTATTACTAACAATGTTATATTAATGTAAAGATAGATTACCTTGAAAATTATTGAGAATGTTTTATTAAATGTGTATAGTTATATTGGAATAAATTAGTGAATATGTTATATAGATTACTTAATTGCCCTTCTTTTATAATATAATAATAATAATATTTTTAGTATTTGAACTATTTTTTTAACCCCCTAGATTAGAGATTTTGCTAAAACACCATAGCCATTATAAAAGTTTAAATTTAAAAAAAAAAAAAAAAAAAGTCATCCCCACCCACCCAAGCCAGTAAGTCACTATCGGCTGCGTTCAGTGCTAGATATGATTGACCGTGCACCATTCCGACCATGATTGCAGCATCCGGCGGTGGTTGCCAAATCCAACCATCTGTCTTGGGTAATTCGATGGAAGTACAAAAGTAATAATTTCCTAAAAATATTGTGTATAAGGACAAAATAGTCAATGAATATTCTTGTAAATTGTTTTAATAGATTGTAAATAAGGGCACTATTGTCCAAAAATTTTAATAGTTAGGTGTAAAATTGTAACAAAATCAAGATTACCAAGTAACCTTAGAATACCTAAGAAAATTGTAGTTATTAGATTACCTCCTATATAACCAAAAGTAATTACTATTGATTTTGGAGGATTACCGGAATCTTATATTACTTGGCAATCAAACATGGTAATGAAGATGACATTATTGTAATACTGTAAAATGCCCCCTAACCAAATGCACCCTTAAGAAAATATTGATACAAAGTAATTGTCTATAACAATGAATCAATTAAACTTGAATAAAAGTTAACATAGATTGACACATATGCACGAAGATAGATCCTTGAATGTGTCTTATTAGCATAAAAATTTGGCCATATGGGGTTTAACTGGATTTGGCCAAACCTCGAAGGACCCCCAAAATAATTTCTATAAATATGGGATAGGTATGTTTTCACCGATAAAGTTTGAGTAAGTCTACTTGGACTCACATGTTTCAAAAAGTGACAAATACATCTAATTTTGTATCGCCTTGAATGAATATTAATGAGCAATATGGATCCAAGTGTCACATGTTTCAAAAAGTGACAAATACATCTAATTTTGTGTCGCCTTGAATGAATATTAATGAGCAATATGGATCCAAGTGTCACTTACCTCAAACCCCGTGGGTGAAAAAACGATTCATATTCATATATCATTATTTTATTACTTTATAGTCTATTTGTAAGGCTATTTATTTTCTCTCTTCCTTGTTTTTCTCTTGTTTGTTCTCTCCAAATTATCTCTCTACTTAAACCATCTGCAGCCACAAACACTAAATTGGTGCAATTTCACACCAAATTAGTGTGACTTTTGGTGTATTTCACTATTACATCTTCAGTCCATCGCATCAAATATTACACCAAAAAAAATATTTTTTAGAATATTCTTTTTTTTCTATTAATAATCAATAATTAATTTATTACACTAATTATTTTTGTATATATTAATTAAATATTGGGAATGATATTTTTATTAAATAATAATAACTTTGAAAACTATACTAATTTAATAAAATTAAATATTTATTCTATCAAATAAACATTACATTTAATATTTAAAAAAATTACATCTAATATAAAATTCTACAAAAATTAAAAAAAAAAAAAACAAAAACAACACAAAAGTAAAATTCCATATTGTTATTTTAGTTTATATTGTATTTTCTTTTAAATTTAGCGTTTTTAAATTAGTTTTAATTTATTTTGAGCTATTGTAGTTTAATATTTGCATTAAATGAAGTTTTATTTTTAATTTTTCATCATTTTTTGAATTATATAATTATTATGAATTTGTTATTATAAATATTAATATAAATAATAATGAAATAAACATAAATACAAATTAAAAAAATTAAATAACAAAAATAAGATAATAAAATATGTTTTGTGGTAGATGAAGAGTGTCACACCAAATTGGTGTGGACGAATAGTGTTGCACCAAATTTGGTGTGATACTATTCAGTCACACCAATTTGCTGTGACTTTTGGTGTTGGGTTGTGGCAAAATTTCTACACCATTTTGGTGTTTTACGTCAAAATGGTGTTGGGTTGGAGATACCCTTATTTGTGTATGTTGTGAGTAAGTTACATAAAAAAAAATAATAATAAATAAATTAAATCTAGAATTAAGGAAAGAAATTAAAATTATAATCTATACATCTTTATTGAGTTAGAAGTCTATTAATGAAATAAAGGAACTATTTTGAGTTCAACAAAGTTAGATGAAGTTTAAAATTTCTTTCCTTAAATCCAGAATTATATGTTTTTCTATGTAATTTGATCATAACTCACACAAAGATTGCCTCTAAGTGGAGAGAGAAAGACCAAGTTTTATATTATTAATTATAAAATAAGTAAATAATATAATAATTACCTAGTTCAACCAAAATATAATTGAATAATTAAATATTGAATGTAATTTTTTTTTTTTTTTTTAAAGTTTTGATGTTTATTTCTTCAATATTCGAGTTCTCTTTATATTGTTACTTAATAATGCCATTTATGAAACTATTTACTAATTTTGTAATGTTTTTTTATCGATAGTGCTTTGAGTTTGAGTAAGTACGCAATGTTCTGTGTGCATTATGTTTGAGCAGGCCCATGGTACATAATATTGCATTAACGAGTTCAGATGCTTATTGGTAATATAAACTGATTGCTGACATTTAGTTTTAAGTTTGATAATACTTTAATGTTTATGTAAACAATTACATGATTTCGAATTATGTTGAATGATGTTTTAGATGATATAAAATTATTCATTATTTTGTATATGATTATGAAGTATTTACAATAATACTAAATTATATTGTATTGAATATTATAATAAGTTGTTTTAAATTATTAAAATGTTATTGTAATATGAAAATAGGTTTTGAATTGATATATTTGAATAAAAAATGACAATCATTTGTATCAAGGAATTGATGTTTCTTGTGATATTCATTATTTGTTTTTATGACAACAAACAATTATTTGTAGTACGGCATTTGCTGTCACAAAATATTATTTGTGATTATTTGCCATTACAAGTGTTTTTATACCTGTTACAAAGCTGTCACAAACTTTTTACAACACTGTTGGTTTTTTTTTTTTTTTTTTTTTTTTTGTAACAGGTTGAAATATGTTACAAAACTGTCACAAAAACCTTTTTGTGACAGTAAATGCTGTGTCACCAAAAACCTTTGTTGATGCGTGATTCTAACACCAACTAATCGACACGTGTGTAACGTTGATTGGTCAAGAGACACACGTGATTATGGGTGGAAAATGTGAAATGAATGCAATGAGAGCTTTTTAAAGTGGTTCGGATGCTAAGGTAACAAGTCCTACGTCCACTGATTTGTATTAGTATTGTGGGTCAGGTCGCAACAGCGGACTGACTTACAAATGGTTAGGAAAGGTAAATACAAAGTTTTTCAAAAGAGAGAGAGAGAGAGAGCTTTTATGTAAAAATGGCCGAATCCCCTTAATGAAGGGGTCTTCTTCTTCTTATAACGAGATGAAGGCGTGTAATCATCATTAAATCCATGGGTTGGTGTGAGTGTCAGGACATAATCCGGCTTTACGTCCCATTGCCCACTTCCCAAGCTGATTTCACGCAATTTATTGTAGGGAAATGGACACGTGGGAGCTCGACAACATCCGGTCGTCGTGGCATCCTTCTGATGGCCTAGCTGCGATCTCTGAAGAGATCTTCAAGGGTGGAGGGATGATTCCTTTCCATCCCTTCATTAGGTCGGTCCTGGATCATTTTGGGATCGCACCGATGCAGTTGACGCCAAACGCGTATGTCATCACCGTCGCGATGTACATTGCTTGCCGCGAGAGTGGCCTGGACGAACTAACGGCGGTGGAGCTCGGTATCGCCTACTATCTCAAAAAGAGCAAGGACAAGGATTCCTATTACTTGTCCCGGCGACCTACCATCGCTGAAGGGATACATAGCTATCCCAGTAACGCGGGGGCCTACGAGACAAAGTTCTTTTTTTGCTATGACGGCCACTGGCGCTTTCAGAAACCAAGTAGGTTCTTCCTCGCTAGGTTCATTGTCTGTTCGCCTGCTTTATCATAACGACCTGCCTTCTCTTGCAGTTAATAAGACGACCAGCCAAGACCTGCTTGACGACCCGGACAGGCTCGTGTCTTTTGGAGTCCTTCCCGAGGAAAGCCGGGATGGGAGGAAGCTCGTGACAACCGCAAACTTACAAAAGTACGGTTTCATCAGTAACAACGCGTCTTTGGAGCCCCTAGAAGGTAAGTCACACTGATTCCGTTCTGGTCGCAGAATAACTTTAGTTTACTAATGTACTTACGTGCAGCGACCATGCCCCTGAAAGAGTCCGAGCAGCCCTGGCGAGCACCCTTCGTCTTCCCTCGATCGAGGAGGGAAAGGGCGGTCGAAGCTGCTTGTCCCATAACGGCACAATCGGTGTGAGCAGCCGCACCTTCCCAGCCCCGTCCTGTGCAAAAAGCGACCAAGATGGAACAGGTCTCTCAGCCACCATCTGCTCGCCCAAGGCAGAAGGCTCCGGCCCAGAGGTCGAAGAAGAGGAAGTAGATTCAGGTCGACGAGTCAGAGACCGAATCTGAGGAAAAACCCTTGAGGTCGCGACAGGACTCAAGAAGGAGGTCGGGCAAGGAACCCACGACGAGACGATCGCTGCCAACAAGGCGAAGGGCATGCCAGTGTTGGACTCGTTGGGGAGCCTGCCCGAATACCTGCAGCCGATAGTCTATTCTCTGCTCAAGTGTGGGTTATCGAAGTCATATGATGAGTTCGCCGAAACGGGTGACGACCTGATGACCACGTCGTTCCAGCATCTAAGCAAGGTAAACGAACTGCTCATAAAGTTTGTCCGCCGTTTTCATTCTAACTCACTTTTTGCTCGCAGGCTTTGCTTGCGATGAGGATGTCTATAGAGAAGACTCGGCTGGGGGCCACGAAGGGGGCAAGCGACCTAAAGGAAGAGATCGCGAAGCTCAAACAGAGCCTGGAGTCCGTCGAAGCGGAAAGAACGCAAGCATTCGAAGCGGCGAGCAGGTACCTGAACCAAAAGGATGCCGCTTTGCGGACAGTGGACTTCCAAAAGGTGGAGCTTGAGTGACGTGCGGAGGAAGTAAAGGAGCTTCAAAGGACAACCGCTAGGCTCTCTAAGGAGGTCGGAGAGAAGGACCAGGAGCTCCAGACGACCTCCACATGGGCTCAGGGAGCTGAACAACAAAGGGAGGCTTCTGAAAAGGAAAGGCTTGCTCTCGAGACCGAACTCCAAGAGAGTCGGGAAAGAATTGCTTCACTGACTGAAGAAATGCGAATCCAGTCAGAGGAGATCAAGGATAAGGCCGCCGACTGGGTAATCGGGTCCATTTATAGGCTGCGACCAAAGAACCCAAATATGGATATTTTCGACCTCCCAGAGGGGTGGCAAAAGGCCTTGCGGATCTTGGCGGAGGAAGACGATCAAGCAGCAGCAGCCACCCGAACATCCGACCAGGTAGAGGGTTCAGGTCTTCCTTCGAAGGGTCCCCCCGACCAGCCATAGTGCAATGAGTCTGACTCCATTGGAATAGGGTCTTAATTTTTGTTGTAAATAAATGAAAATACATTTTGCTTTCAATTATTGTTCACTTTGTCATACATAAGTGTAGTTTACAATTCAGTTTTTACATAGGCAACATTACATGCGAATTGTTACAAGCGAACATAATAAATGCGAACAGCGAACAGAATGAATGCGAACTCTTTAAGCGAACAGGATAATACTTTACAACAAAGAGAACTAACAAAATCAAAAACTGATCTATATTGAGAGTTGAGTTCGGGATTATTGATAGTATGGCCGGAGGTACTCGGCATTCCAAGCTCGGGGCACTTTGGAACCGTTCAATCCTTTGAGATGGTAAGTCCCCGGTCTGATCACCTTGTCGACCCAGTACGGTCCTTCCCAGTTAGGTCCTAGTACCCCCGCACTTGGCTCCCTGCTTCCGAGGAGAACTTCTTTTAGCACAAGGTCTCCGACCTGGAAGTCTCTTCGCTTGACCTTTGAATCGAAGAACCTCTTTGCACGTTACTGGTAGGCTGCTATCCTTAGCAAAGCCTTGCTGCGATGCTTTTAAATGAGATCCAGACTTGCCTTCATAAGCGCTTCGTTTTCAACCTCATCGTACAAGTCTCCTCGAAGAGAACAAGTTCCCACCTCTATAGGAATCATTGCTTCGCAGCCATAGGCTAGCGAAAAAGGGGTTTCTGAGGTGGAGGTTCTTGGGGTTGTCCTGTACGCCCATAAGACTTCGGGGAGATCGTCAGCCCAATTTCCTTTGGCTGCCCCAAGTTTGGCCTGTAGAGTGTGCTTGATGGTCTTGTTGACAACTTCAACTTGGCCATTTGCTTGTAGTCTGGCGACTGAGGCAAATTTTGTATGGATGCCCAGCTCGTCGCAGAACTGCTTGAACTCCTCGTTATCGAATTGCTTCCCATTATCCGAGATGAGGGTGTGGGGAATTCCGTAGCGGCACACTATGTTCTTCAAAACGAAGTCTTTCAGTTTTCTGGTCGTGATCATGGCTAGCGGTTCAGCTTTGACCTATTTTGTGAAATAATCTACGCGACCACGGCACACTTGACCCCTCCCTTTCCAACTGGCATGGGGCCGATAAGGTCAATCCCCCACATGGAAAATGGCCAGGGGCTAGACATCGTTATCAGCTCGTGCGAGGGGGCTCGCGGGATGTTCGCGAATCGCTGGCACTTATCACATTTTCTTGACAAAATTGTGCATATCTTCTTGGATTCGGGACCAATAATATCCCTGACGAACAACCTTGTTTGCAAGAGATCGAGCTGCTGTGTGATTACCACAGATCCCTTCGTGAATTTCCCTCATGACGTAGTCTGCTTCTTCACTGGTTACACACCGAATGAGAGGGGCACTGAATCCTCTCCTGTACAGCTGGTCCCCGATGAGTGTGTAACGAGCAGATCTTGCTCGCAGGATCCTTGCCTCGACCTTGTCGTCTGGCAAGGTCCCATCCTTGAGGTACTAGAGAATAGGAGTCATCCAGGAATCCGGTTGAGTCACATTTACGGCCTGTTCGGCTAGGCTGATAGCTGGAGCATCCACAAAACGAACAGGAATGTTGTCTGGAGCCTCTGAATCCAACGACGAGGCTATCTTTGCTAGGGCGTCCGCTATAGAATTGCTATCTCTGGGGATCTGAGTGATTTCAAAGCGTTTAAACGACCCAAGAGCGGTCTTAGCTTCTTTCAGGTAGCGGACCATGTTCTCTTCCTTGGCTTGGTATTCCCCTAAAATTTGATTAACGACCAGCATGGAGTCGCTGTAAATGCTGATCGCGGTTGCACCCATTTCTTTGGCAAGTCGCAACCCGGAAAGCAGGGCTTCATACTCAGCCTCATTGTTGGTTGCTTTAAACTTGAATCGGAGAATATCATGAATTCGAGCCCCCTCAAGGCTTACAAGGAGAAGACCCGCACCGGCTCTTTTTCTGTTCGATGACCCGTCGACGTAGAGGTTCCAGGTCGACAGGTTTTGAATACTTTCCTACACGACTTCGCTAGGCTGTTGCTCACTTGGGAGATAGGAAAATTCTGAGATGAAGTCTGCAACAGCTTGCCCTTTAATGGTCGACCTGGGCTTGTACTACAGGTCGAACTGGTTTAGTTCCATGGCCCACTTGAGTAGTTTACCCGAGGCTTCTGGTTTCTGGAAGACCTCCCTAAGGGGGTAATTAGTCATTACATGGATCGTATAGGTGTGGAAGTAAGGTCGCAGCTTTCTTGATGCGATTAGTAGAGCAAAGGCTAGTCACTCCATTTCCGGATACCGCATCTTGGCATCCGACAGGCGTTTGCTCGCATAGTACATTGGCCATTGCGCCTTTTCCTCTTCCCGTACCAGAGCTACACTGACCGCGAACTGAGATACGGACAGGTAGATGAGCAGGATTTCCTGTGGAAGAGGCTTAGAGAGGAGAGGTGGCTTCCCAAGGTGTTCTTTTATACTCTGGAACGCCTGTTCGCATTCGGGAGTCCATTCGAACTTCTTATTGGCCTTCAAAACATTGAAAAATGGAAAGCAGCGGTCTGTTAGCCTTGATATGAAGCGACTAAGTGCCGCTATTCGCCCATTCAGACTCATGACCTGTTTCTTACTGGTCGGGCTCTCCATATCGAGCAGAGCTTGGATCTTCCCGGGGTTTATTTCTATGCCCCTCTGATTAACCATATACCCCAGGAACTTTCCTGACGATACCCCGAACGAACACTTGAGAGGGTTCAGCTTCATTGTGTATAGTCGGAGGATGTCAAACATCTCGGCGAGATGTGCAATGTGTTCTGAAGTGACCTGGGATTTGACCAGCATGTCGTCCACATAGACCTCCATTGTCTTTCCGATCTGGTCGGAGAACATTCGGTTAACCAACCTCTGATAGGTCGCGCCCGCATTCTTGAGGCCAAAAGGCATAACTTTGTAACAGTACAGCCCCCGGTCCGTAATGAAGGACGTATGCTCCTCGTCTGGCCCATACATCAGGATTTGATTGTATCCCAAGTATGCATCCATGAAGCTTAGCAGCTCGTGCCCCGAGGTGGCATCAACGAGCTGGTCGATTCTCGGCAAAGGGAAGCTATCTTTCGGGCAAGCCTTGTTGAGGTCGCTGAAGTCAACGCAGGTCCACCACTTGCCGTTTGGTTTCTTTACCAGGATCGGGTTGGCAACCCAGGTCGGGTATAGTGCCTCTCGGATGGATTCATTTCGGAGGAGGCTTTCCACTTCTGATTTTAGTGCAGCGTACCACTCCGGATCCATTGCTCTTCTTTTCTGGCGAACCGGTTTGGCCTCATTGTTGACGTTTAATGCATGGCAAATGATGTCCGGGCTGATCCTGACCATATCTGCATGCGACCAGGCAAACACGTCAATATTTTCCCTTAAGAAGCTTATCAGTTCGGAAGTGAGCTGAGGGTTGAGACAGCTTTCAATCCTTAGTACTCAGCTCGGCTCTTTTGGATAAACCGAAATTTCGATTAGATCCTCAACCGGGCCACTAAGAGGGATTTCCTGGATTCACGGATCTATGTTATCCTCCGCTGGACCAGGCTGTAGTTCGATCCGGCTGATCGCCATAGCCTGGCGAGGCATACATCGAGAAATGCCCTTTCCCTTGCCTGCCATCTGCACCGCTTTTACGTAGCATTCGCGAGATGCGCTTTGCGATCCGCTCACTTCCCCTATCCCCGTTGGAGTGGGGCACTTCATCTTGAGGTGATATATGGAAGTGACTGCCTTGAAGCTCCTCAACAGAGGTCACCCCAAGATTCCATTAAAGGCCGATGGGCAGTCTACGACCAAAAATTCAATAACCCTAGTCACCTCATCGTAGTCGCTGAGCGTGACTGGTAGCTGGATCGTTCCTTTGGGGATCAGGTGGTCCCCTGTAAAACCGTAAAGAGGTATCGAGGCGGGCTTCAGGTCGGCCTCATCTAGATTCATTCTATCAAAAGCGGTCTTGAACAGGATGTTCACAGCGCTTCCGTTGTCCACAAGTATTCTACAGACATTATGGCACCCTATCAGGGGCGTGATCACCAGGGCATCCTCGTGAGGATGGTGCAAGCGAGCTGCTTCCTTTTCGCAGAAGGTGATCGATTTCTCCTTTCGAGCCTTTTGCGGTCGCTGCGAAGTGTTCATTACCCTGATCGGGTCGTGATATGCTTCGCGAGCGTACCTTTCCTGCGCACCTCGCGTGTTTCCCGCGAGGTGCGGGCTTCCGAAGATTATGTTAACACTACTGTATTCGCTGCGATCACAATGCTTTTTCTTCTGCTCCCCTTGGTTCTCTTTTGGAGAGTCATCAATATACTCTTTGAAGTGCCCTTTCTTGATAAGCTCTTCGATTGCCTGCTTTAGAGCTCGGCATTCATCAGTGTGATGCCCGTTATCCCGATGGAAACGATAGTATTTTTTGCTGTTTTTGGCCATAGCAGGGGTTTTCATGGGTTTCAGTACACTGAACAGGCTGGCCTCCTCGAATTTGTCAAGGATTGCAGATATGGACACGTTCAGCTAAGTGTATTGTGCTCTGTCCCGGTCGCGACGAGGAACAGGAGCATAGGACTTCTTGTGTTCGTAGCGGGGTTTCTTCCCTTTTCGCTGATCATCAATGTCTCATTTGCGATCAGCTCTCCTATTTTCTCCCCGACCAGACATACTGCTTGAAGTGTCGTGATCGCGACAGCGGAGTGCTGCCAATGAATTCTCTATTCGGAGATATTTTTCTGCAAGGTTGTAAAATCTGGTGAGGGAAACATCGTCCTCAACCTGCATTTCTTTCCACAGGTCGGTTTGCGGGCGAACTCCAGCTATTATAAGTGTTCGGATGGACTCCTCTGGGGTATAAGCCACCTTGTTGAGTTCCCTGTGGAAACGGTCGATATAAGATTATAGGGATTCGTCTCTTTCTTGCCTTATGTTGCGGAGGTACACTACAAGAAAACTGGCATTCTGCGTCTAGCAAAATTAGACGCAGAAAGTCACATTTAGACGCTAAGCCTTTTTTAGCGTCTAAATCTGGTAGTCACCCCTTAGTTGCAGTAGGCTGGTCGTAGATTCATAGTGCGTCTAAATTTTGGTTTAGACGCGAAAAGTTTTTTTTTTGGCGACTAGCAAAATAGTCGCTAAATGCTGGTCAAATTAGTCCCCTAACTTAGACGCTAAAAGTTCAAGGGTAATTTGGTCAAATTGTACATCGACTAATCAATTAGTTCAAATTGTACGTTTTAATGTCTAATAATTTGTCGCGAATCCCACAAAAATTAGATGCCAAAGGTGTAAGGGTAATTTCGTAAAAGATTTTTGCAACTATTTTATTAATCAACGAATGTATCTTTTGGTGACTAAAATTTGGTGATTAATTATAATACTTTTAGAAGCTGAATGTAAAATCCAAAAGGTTTTCGCGACTATTTTATTAGTGATCGAATGTATCTTTTGATGACCAAAATTTAGTAATTAATTATAATCATTTTAGATGCTAAATGTGGAATCCATAATGTTTTCGCGACTATTTTATTAGTGGACGAATGTATCTTTTGATGATCAAAATTTAGTGGTTAATTCTAATTATTTTAGACGCTGAATGTGAATAACAACTCTTTTCCATAATTTGAGACGCATAAGAAATATTTTACCATGATTGGATCATTGTGAATTGCGTATGTAAGCAATCAATGGAATGAGAAAGAAACCCCATAACCCACATTGAATTTTAATGCTGCCCAGTCCTTCCTTCTTGCTCAAGCCAATTCCTAACAGACTCATACTCCATCAAGCAATCGCAATAAATCCATCATTAGAAATATTAGCTTTCTTAACTTTCTGGCATAACCTTCCAATGAAACTTCAGTATACAAGGTCAAAGTGAAATGATTCCATTGAATAGGACAACTATACATATATGTATTGCAACCATTAACAATCTCTAACTAATAAACAACACTAATGTGAGATATGAAACATGGTTAAACATGAATTAAACAAAATGAAGTCAGCAAAGGTATCCATCGTACAATAATGTGATTTGAAATGCAGCTAATAATGTGTTACCAATAATTGCATGTACACTTACCGCAAGCGCCCTATACAGATTTCCTACCGCAACCTTCTGAATCTCTATGCGCTACAATTGAAACTATGAAATCTTTATACTTTGTGATCATAAGGCAAACACTCATGCAGTGCTCCAAAGTATGTGACAAACAATTCAGAAATAAATAGTTCTACAAAGCTGAAGGATTAAAGACTTGAATAAATTATAACTACGTCCTCAGCCACAAGATCGTGAATGAGTCCAAAAACCTGCAGTTAAACCAGAAAGCAGAAGCGATCGTTACAAAGAAAACATTTCATTTTAAAAATTGTAGTCATTAAAAAAATATAATAGACACCTACAAAAGAACTGACCAGCATACACTGAATGTAACAACAACATTATAAAACAACACACAAAACGGGCATAAATAATTCGATTCAGTTTCCTTTTATATGCATTTCTCAAAACTCAGCCAAGGGTACTTAAAGATAAATGAACTAGTTAATACAAGACAACAAACCTATAATATACAAATCAGACCAGATAACCGAGAAGATCAAATTACAAACATAAAATCCTCCTCCACTAAGGCTTTATATAATCTAAAATCAATGATCTGCCAATCCTTTCATATTCCACTCTTATCCAAGACTTGATTCTAAAATGATCACAACAAAATTATAAACCATAAACCCATTTTCAGGAAACCATTATAGCAGTTAACCCTAGCATAAACTGGAAGTTTTCATTGCCGTTTTGTTTTGTTATTGTAATTGTAATCAAACACACATTTAAATAAAACATTTAGAAGCAACCCAACAGTGACATAGTCAATGTCTCTAGTTGTTTTTTGCATAACAAAAACAAAATCCAAAGCCTCTTCCCATTGCAGGGCATGAGTATACCCTGCCAGCATTGCATTCCAAGAGACCACACTCCGTTCAGGCATCTCATTAAAAAGCTCCCTTGCCTCTCTAATTCTCCCACTTGTTGCATATCCCGACATAATAGAAGTCCAAGAAATCAAACTCCTCTTTCCCGGTTGGTAAAATATCCTATGAGCATCCTCTAATTTCCCACACTTAACATACATATTAATAAGGGAACCCAAAACCACCTCATCCCCTTCAAAATCATTCTTAATAACAACTGCATGAATCTACATCCCCTCCTTTAACTTGGACAAAACCGAACAAGCAATTAGAGCATTAACAAAAGTAAAATTCAAGGGCCTAATATTTTCCCTAAACATTTTAAAAAACATGAAAACAGCCTCATTCTCATCCCCTGCCTCAAGATATCTCCTAACAATCACATTCCAAGAAACAACATTCTTATTCTCTATCTCATCAAATATTCGCCTCACGTCACTCACAACCATACACTTCCGATACACATCCACAAGCGAGCTTTCCAGAGTCACATTCCCACAAAACCCACATTTCACAATCACTCCATGAACCTGCCTCGCAAGACCAAGCTCCAATTCCCCACCACAAGACCGCAAAACGCTAGCAAAACTAATCTCATTCGCTAAAATCCCCGCCTTATTCATACCTACAAACAATACCAACGCTTTCTCTGCAAACCTATGTTGCATATATGCGCTAAGCATTGCATTCCAAGACCCACCATCTCTCTCAGGCATTTCATCGAAGAACTCCCATGCGTCACTCAAATACCCGCATTTGCCATAACATTCTATAGCTCGGTTCAAGAAAAACGTGGGTGGCGTGGGACAGAATAGTTCCAATTAGAGTAAGCAAAACAAAGAATAGTTCCAATCACAGTAAAACATACCATTGATTCCAATCTTTGTGCTCCCACTGCTCCGTGTTTCTAACAAAACAAAACAGATCAGC
The DNA here is from genome assembly GCF_008641045.1 of Pistacia vera. NCBI lineage: Eukaryota > Viridiplantae > Streptophyta > Magnoliopsida > Sapindales > Anacardiaceae > Pistacia > Pistacia vera. The sequence continues at coordinate 246,172 of NW_022195056.1, read as the reverse complement.
ACACTATTAAACTAGTTTCCAAGATTATGAATCAATAAATGAAATCCTTTTATTCTTACTTTGAACTATGGGTAGCAACTCTGTAGTAGTGGCTTTGATGGGTTGAATACTCTTGGCTATTGAGATTCCAAGCTCAGTTCAGTCAACAACAACCAAACGGAGCTTCTAAAAAACAAAGGCAAAAACACAGGACGGCAATCGGACCTTGAGACAATCGGATGAGGAAGAAGAGAAGTCGGTTGCGCGTGAAAGAGAAACGGTGGGCGTAGATCTAAGGAGAGAGGAGAAAGCCATTGTTGAAAATAACAGTGCCACTTTTCCCAAGGCTTATCTTTTTAACATACTCAAAATTTCAATTTATTTCAAGCGGAACCTGGGACGCTCAAAATTTATCATACATTTGACAACTAAAAATCTTAATTCCCAAAAGAAGATAATTTGTAACTATCTAATTAGTTACGTAACGGTAATTTTAGTCACAAATTAAAATCATATTTTTTCATTTTACCGGGAAAATTGGGTTCAAAAAAATTCATCAACTTTTAGCGACTAAATACATTTTAGTTACTATAATGAGTTTTTGCAACTAGGTGTAATATGCACAAAATAATTAGTTGCCAAATGTACCTGGGCCCTTTGTAATTATTGTCAAAAGCTTGAACATTTTGGTAATTGTATTATTTTGTAACTAATAAAAATAGTTTCAAATTAATTAATAAATATTTGCATCTAATTTAGCAACTATTCAGTAGTTGCAAATAATTGTTTTCTGTAACCATAATTTTAGTTGCAGAATCCCTTATTCTAGTTGCCAATTGTGTTCGCATAAGAATTGGCAACCAAATAAATTAGTCGCTGATGTGATATTTTGGGCAACAAATCACATTAGTCGCAAAATATTAATTTTAGACGCTAAAGACAGGAATAAATGGGCCCTAGAATTTTATTTCCTATGGCCGACTAATTAGAATTTAGTTACTAAATGTGGGGTATCTGTAACTATTTTTGCCTAGTTACAAAAAAAATGGTTGCAAAAAGTACTTTTTCTTGTAGTGAAGGCCAGGTTGGTAGCAAATGGATATGCTTAGGATGAAGAAATTGATGAAGTATTGTCTCCGGTAATTACACATTCTTCCATTTGGATTTTGTTGGCCTTGGTAACACATATGGATCTTAAACTAGTTCAACTTGATGTGAAAATTGTGTTTCTACATAGTGATTTGGAAGAGGAAATCTCCACGTCTCAACCAGATAGTTATAGGGTGGTTGGAAAGGAAAATTGGGTTTGCAAATGGAAGAAATCGCTATTGAAGAAGTCACTAAGACAGTGGCACAAGCAATTTGATAGGTTTATGATGGGGCAGAAGTACAGAAGAAATCAGATTGATCATTGGCATACAATAGTGTGTACTAGGCCCGACATTTCACATGCAGTTAGAATTGTGAGCTGGTATTTGCATGATCCTAGTAAAGGATATTGGCAAGCTATGAAATGGAACCTATGAGTTTGATCACGTCACTTGGCACATCTGAAGGTGTTGCAGAATTTGTCAGAAGAATACAGAAGAACTTTGAAGGTTGCCAATTCACCAAGGTGGAGATTTGTTGAAAATTTACTTATTAGCAATCCACAAGGAATGGGAATTTAGTAATCCCACTCCTAGTGAAATAAGAATGGAATAATTTGTAATCCAACATCAAGTGGGAATATAAATGAGTTTAGAATTTTTGGGCCTAGGTAAAAAAGGTCAAGTACTATTGTTGTTCATCCCAAAAATTAGTTTCTCTTCTACTCTTATTAATTGTAAAGGGTTCTTACCCTATAGTTGAGAGTTTTTCTGTATTCTTTTTATTTGGGTATTTATATAATTGCCCAAAAAATTGTAATATTCTTCAAGAATAGTGGAGTTTTTTTGCAACGCCACACAACGTAGATGATAATACCAAACCTCGTTAATTCTTGGTATTGTTTATTTTTGCACTTATTGTGGCTATTTATTTATACTCTAGTAGAGTTATTATTATATTTCAATAGCTAGCATTAAAGTTTGTATTTCCGCTGCACAACAATATCTTCATGTGACCGTGCCACCACTAATTATAAATGCATTTTCAAGAACTCATCATTGAGCTGCTTCTAAAAAATTAACCCTCTTCCACCAACATACCGTTGATTGTTCATTTGATTCCAATTTTAATTGAAGGTTGTTAGAGGATTGTATATTTCATCCTCACCAGGAATTCAAAATTGGAAATAATGACACTTACCATATTTGCAAGAATAATACAATTTATTGGGGTTCCTTGCTATTTAGGAAATTCTAAGAGCAGCCTTGTACGCACACTTGCATATCTGTTCTTGAATTTGATTGTGTGCCCATTAATAAATTTGTTGCTGAATGTTGATGTTGATTGATGGTTACCTGAAAATTTCCTCTATGTAGTTGAATTGGCTGTAGAAGGCGTCAAAAGATTCCACTACCTTCTATGCAAAAAGTCAACACAGGAATCCGGTGATTCAACCGGATTCCTCTAGATCGGTTAGTTCTGATCCTTAAGGGATTGGATTTGGCACTAAAGCGCCACCTTTGATCAGCGTTGACCACCAATCAACGTTGGTGCTAGCAACCATTGCCATATCAATTTGTTTTTTAATTTATAAAAAAAAAATATATATATATATATCAATGGATTAAATGTTTATTTAAGTTCAATTTATAATTTGAAAAATTGTGTATGGATATATTTGTCATTTTACATTGAAAAATTGGCTTTAGAAACAATCTGATTTTTAAAAGCTAACCATACTAGTTTTAAATTCCTTTTATAAAACTGATTATTTTCAAGTTCAAACTTAAATCAGTTTTTAAAAGCAATTCCAAAGGCACTATTCCTTCATAGACCACAACCCAGCAGGAACAAATCGATCCAAAGCTGATATTCTATGCAGAGTATCTATCAATAGCGCCGCTGCACAATCTGCAGCACCCTCAGAAAAGGCAGCACTAGCATTGCTGAAAATGCTACCCCGGGTCCTGTCTCCTGCGCTCTCCGAAGTCAATGAGTTCAATGCCAGCTCTGGATTCCCCTATGGCTATGAGCTCCAAACATGGTAGGAGATCCAAAATCTCGGAGGTGGTCGGGATTTAGCCAATGCAAAGGAGAGCACGTATGATTGAGCGCGTCCTATGAGGAAAGACTAAGTGGTTTTAGAAGAATCAGAGGAGTCAAGGAGGCTCCTTATCACGTTCTTGAGAATTAATGAAGGTTTCTTGATTTTCTTTAGAAACCATGGATATTTGTTAAGGCTTTGGAGAAACAAAGTCGCTAGCTATTGTTATCAACTGAATCTTGAACGTTGTGTTTTGCTTTGTTTTCAACTTTGAAAAATCATAATAAAAAAAAATGTAATCTCGTATCAACTGCATGCAGTTGTTCTAAAAATTGTAGTGAATAGCATTTGGATGGACTTCATGTCAGTAGTATTTCTCCTATCAGCAACATTCACGGAATTACAAGCCAATCTGAAACCTTCTGACTAATATGGTTATAATCTTTTCCAAATCCAGTTCGCCCTGTGATGAATGTCAGACCATCAAAGATTGAACCTTCACTATTGTAAGGCGGCCCCCATATAACAAGAGCACAAAATAACAGCAGCTTCGAGTTTTTTATAATTCAAAAACATTACGATACTCAATCAATCAATAAACAGTTGGTTCATTTATAATCTTGAAGTCTTTATTGTTACATTATAAATACAATTTTGTAATCTTGAAAAATAACGTGGGTGAAGAATCAAGAGTGCTTTCACTCAAGCTGGACCTGCGACAGCAGTGGCTTATTTGTGAAAAAAGCCATCAAGTTTCCCAGGATCACTTCCTGCAGAGCTGCAAAAGATTCCGGGGTCAGGACAGCAAGATGTGGTGACAATACAACATTATCTAAAGTAAACAGTTCTTTTGGCACATCAGGATCATTCTCAAACACATCAAGACCTGCTCCACCAAGTTCCCCCTGCACCAAAAACTGCACTAGCTCCTTCTCATCAATAAGAGAACCACGTCCAACATTTATTATTACCCCTTCCTTTCCTAGTGCTGTCATGACATCCTTATTGATCATATGGCGAGTTTCGTCTGTCAACGCACAACAAACAATGAGGACATCACTATTAGTGGCAAGGTCACAGACATTCGCATAAAATGGGTATGAGATAGCTGGATTCTTCTTTCTTGATGTGTAAGCAATGCTGCAACCAAAGGCCACAAGCCTTTTAGCAACTTCAGAGCCTATGCTTCCCAGTCCTACAATCCCAACTCTCTTTCCTCCTAACTGTAATTAACACCATGGCATGTAAGAAAAATGCATAACATACTGAGAAGTATTTGACATCTAATAAAGAAATCTATAATGTTTTCGTCTGACAAAAAGTAAGAAAAGATGGAGAGATGGAAAGTGCAGAGTTAAGTTTGCCAAACCCTCATGCATTTTCCCGACTAATTCTTTAGTGACAGACACTGGTAATCACATCAAGGAAAATCAAGTTACGCACAAGAAGGCTCGAACTAACAAATTAAATGATTGCATAAATCTATTAATTCATTAACTGTATATAGTCCAAAATGACGCTAATACTTACCAAACCACAAGTTGGAAATCAGGATGCTTTACCAAATATTAACTAAATTAGAATTGTCTAAAGCAGTCATTCTAAATTTTCTACTCTTCCAAGGTATTTGACACAAAAAAAAACTCAATGTTAATAAATAAAGATAAAACCAGAGAGAAGAATTAATAACCAATTGTATTTATCAAAGCTTCATTATCTTATAATGCTAATGACTACTAATTCTATGTATCTAGGGCAAAATAGTTGTTGTAACAATAGAAGACGGTGATCCTCTGAAATCATCAAAGGAGGCTTTCAGTGATATCATATTTTCTTAAAACTGTTCCACTAATTACATGTCAATTTTATCATGAGCATCATCTCCAAAACAACATCAAATTCAACCATAATTGATGATCAAGACAACCTACTCAATTTTTCCAAACGATGATGCCCTTAAGCGGGTGCCAGACATTTCTAGGTTATCTCAAAACAATCTCAAAAAATTCAAACGCTAAAAATCCATATTTTTCTAAACGATTGGGTACTAGTCCAACCCTTAGCTAATATAATTTCCATTAAAGCAATCAATATAACAAATTTGTTTGTATATGTCAAAAATAAAAATCAAACTCACCCAATAATCGAATGTACATAATAAAAATCAACTTAGAACAAAAAATGAAAATAAAATAAAAAGACCAAACCTTAGAACCAACTGGATATGTCCCATATTTTGGCCACATCCCGGAGCGACCAAAGCGATCACTGGCTGAGACTCTCCGCAAAACATCAATCAACAAAGCGAGAGCATAATCAGCGACGTCTTCAGAGAAGGCGTGACCAGCGTTAGTGACAATGATGCCACGTCGGCGGCACTCGATGAGGTCAACGTGGTCAATGCCGGCGCTGGTGCCCACAACAATTTGCAAGGAAGGAAGAAGAGAAAGAGTTTGGGAGGTGATTGGAGATGGGCCCACACAGAGGAGGGCGCTAACGGAAGTAGCGTGGCGGGAGAGGAAGGAGTGAATTACGTCGGGCTCAGGCGAGTGGAGGAGAGGGTCAACGAGAGTGAAGTGAGTTTGGAGGCGAGTGCTGAAGGAGAAGTTGAAAATAGAGAGGCGGTGAATTAGAACAACAGGAAGATCTTGTTGGTTTCGGCTTTGGTTTGATTGCGTTTCAGATTCAGACATGCTGGTGTGATGATTTGGGAGAAGAAAAAATGTAACGTCTGCAGGCGAAATGCTTTGATGGTATGTATGTTTGGGGAGAGAAACATTAGGGGTTCCGAAAATAAATTGAAGTTAGTCACTGAGTCGGGGACTCGGGGTTGGCTAATTGTTTAAATTTATGTAAAACTAGATGATTGCATAACAAAGTTGTTTTGACACTATATTTGAGTAAATGACTATTTCCCACCCAAGGTTTGCCTTAATGACAATTTTCCACCCAAAAAATTTCAAAACACCAAATTACCACCCATTAGGAAGTTCCGTTGGTAGTTTTTGTAATGTAAAGGGGTATAATGGTCAAACGACGGGTAAAAGTAAGGGCATTATTATCAAAAAATATTTTAATAAAAAATTAAAATGTGAAATTGAAGTGTAAGGTTGGGGCATTAACAAGTGTCCGTGACAGTTGACATTTGAAGAAAAGGAAACTAAAACACTCATGACCTTTGAAAGAAAAGGAAAAGGAAACTCAACGTTTGCGTGTTCTAGAAGCGGCGACTCTTGGGTTTTTAGTTAACGTCTTCGACTACCTTTCTAGTGACTGTTTACGGTGATCTGGGTAGACTAGCGGTGGAGTAGCAATTGGCGAGTTTAGCGTTCGTGTACATTGTTAACGGTAGGGGTTAAGGGTTATTGACAACGACTTTTACTGGCGAACGTCTTCTAGTGACGAGTTGGTTTTCTGAGTCGCGACTTTTGAAGTATGTAATCGTTGAGGCTGTCAACAATAAGTTTAAGTGTGCGAGTGTTTGAACTTTTGGAGGTAGTCATCTTTGTTTATACTTTTTTTGTTTTTGTTTACTATAGGTTGTGTTGGAAAGAAAAGTTTTTTTCGTTTTGTGGTAATATCTATGTAACTGTGGTAAGGTTGATGATTTGAGTGTTATATTTATTTGTAGGTGGGTCGCGAAACTTATAAAGAAGAGACAATTCGTGTGTGACCAAAGAAGCTTGGCATCCTAGTAATGTGGGTATCTCCTTCTTTGTTTTTTGCAGTACCTTTTTTGAGCATTTGTAATATGTGCATGTATGTCTAAATCAATTCTTTATGTTTATGATTTGAATGTGATCTTGTTGTTATTGTATGTGATTTCACTACTATATAAAAAATCTGACAATGGAAAAAGAGTAATGGAGCATTGGAATTATTGAAAATTGTGAAGTTAGATTTAAATTGTTAAAATTGTGGTTCTGGATGTACTTTGTTGATGCTTAATTTTGACACCAATGATTCGCACGTGCAAAGTGCTAAGCTGGCTTAAAAATTACACGTGAATGGAAAATGCAATAAAGTAAATGGAAGATGATTTTTAAAGTGGTTTGTATACTTAAAGCAAATATTTTATATATTTATGAGGTTACAGGAGGTCGCGTATAGCGAATAGCGAGTAGAGGTACAAGTGACGAATTATTCAGAGAGAATATCAAGTCAGTCTCTTTCTCACAGGTTATCTGTGTTTTGAGAGTAAAAGGTTCATTTTATTCTTATAAGTCATCGTACGAGACAATGCGTATGGAGACTAAGTCATCTTTGCATGTCGCACATTTTTTGACTTTAAGAGCAATGGACGTTCCGGAGATAAAAGCAGTCGAAGGGACAAGGTCACAGCCATCGGGCACCTCGATGGGTCCCGGATGGGCGGTACTATCAGCAGCCACTGTGAACAAAATTCAAAAGGCGGTAGATCAATTTGCGATCAACGTAAATGTCTACCAGCATAGGTCGCACACTGCTCAGGACTCTCCACAGGGAATGGTTGCTATCTTAGAAGCAATTTTCAAATGTAGGGTCACGATACCCTTTCATCCCTTCATCAGGTCGATTCTTGACCACTTCGAGGTTGCACCGTTCCAGTTGACACCAAATGTGTATATGATAGCAGTCGCTATGTATATCGCATGTAGTGAACACAGACTCGGCGAGCCGACAGCTGTGGAGCTTGGCTACGCCTACTATTTGAATAGAAGTAAAGATAAGGATTCATATTACCTCTCAAAACGATCAACAATCGTGAGAGGGATATTTGGTTACCCCATCAATGTTGGGGCTTACAAAACCAAATATTTCTTCTTTGAATATGATGGTGTTTGTAAATTTAGAGAGCCAAGTAGGTTTTCCCTTTAATTTCCAAATTGTTTATCCCTTTTCTTTATCCTTTCCTTAATAAGTAAGGCTAATGCACTCTTCGCTTTCTTGCAGGAAATAAGACGACCAGGTTATTGGCTCTAGCAGACTTTAGCCGCATCGAAGCATTCGGTCTACTGCTTGACCAAAGTCGCGACGCGAAGCTACTCGTGACCACTGCCAACTTACAAAAATACGGTTTCTTTAGCCCCAAAGCATCCTTGGAAGCTCTAATTCATAAGTACCTTCCTATGTAGGAGAACTCTATCTTTATTAAAAAATTTCCTTTGTTGACACACTTTCTTGTCGTGCAGCGACCATGCCACCAAGGGTTCCAAAGACATCGAGAAGAACTGGGGGATTCATATTTCCTAGGATTGACTCTATTGAACCGATTGGAGTGACCTTTAGCGATGTCCCCACGAAAGGGATATTGATCGATGCTGAAAGGCAACCAACCACGAAGCGACGCGAAGAAGCTCCCCAGCCTACAGCCGCTTGTGCTATGAAAAAGAAGACCGTGGGCCAAAAGACCAGGAAGACAAAGCAACTACCCACCGAGGAGGAGTCGGAGTCTGAACCAGAAGACCTCGAGGTATTGTCAGAGAGAACTCGGTCCTACCAAGTCTTGCGCTTGGGGATGCCCTCGAGGGACACCCTCATCACTTCGGCTGCCCCCAAGAGTTCGCACAGGGGAGAGGGACTAACCACAGCCACCCAGAGGAGAGCGGGCAAACAATGAGCTGAAGAGGTGCTTGCCTCCTCGAGGCTAGACCCATCAGTGTTGGATTCATTGGGGCAATTTCCGGAACACTTGCAGCCGGTGGTATACACCCTACTAGAATGTCAATTTGCTGCAGCCTTTGATGAGTTCGTGGCTTCTCGACCCTTTGACTTGGTAGCCACTACGCTCCAGTTGCTAAGTCAGGTAAAGCTGCTAGTTCTCTTCGAGAACTTTTCAATACCAACCAGTCTCTTAGCTTTTTAAGATCTTGAAAAAAAAAAAAAAAACTAACTCTTGGCTTTTTTCTCATGCAGTCTTTCCTTGCGCTGACCATGGCCCAACATAAGAGCGACATGGACTCTACCAACAAACTCCACGAGCTGAAGGAGGAGAATACAAAGCTAATGTAGGATCTTGCGATCGTAGATGCAGAAGCAAAAGTGGCTCGTATCCAGGTGGATCAGTACCTGACCGAAAAAGATGCTTGCCTTTGGCTGCGCCAAGCTTGGCCTTCAACATGTGCTTAATAGTCTTGTTGACAGCTTCAGCCTGACCATTGGCTTGCAATCTTGCTACTGAGACGAATTTCTTATGAATCCTTAGCTCGTCACAAAATTGCTTGAATTCCTCTTTTTTGAACTACTTCCCATTATCTGAGATGAGTGTATAAAGAATCCCATAGCAGCACACTATATTCTTGAAGACGAAGTCTTTGAGCTTTTTTGTAGTGATCACAGCCAAAGGCTCTGCTTTGACCCACTTAGTGAAATAATTCATTGTGACCACTGTGTATTTGACGCCCCCTTTACCGGTTGGCATAGGCCCGATGAGATCAATTCCTCACTTAGAAATGGCCAAGGACTGGTCATTGTATTTAGTTGGTGGGAAGGATCTTGCAAGATGTTCACAAATCTTTAGCACTTGGCACACTTCTTCACAAAGTTGAAAGTATCCTCGTGAAGTAGGGACCAATAATATCCCTGACGGACAATCTTATTGGCGAGAGATCGTGCAGCAGTGTGATTACCGCAGATCCCTCCATGTACCTCTCTCATGATGTAGTCTGTTTCATCGTCGGTTACACATCAAAGGAGGGGAGTGCTAAACCCTCGCTTATACAATTGATCCCCGATAAGTGTGTAACAAGCAGCTCTAGTTCGCAAGAGTCTCGCCTTAGTCTTACCGTTGGGTAGAGTCTCATCTTGGGAATACTGAATGATCAAAGTTATCCAGGAAGTAGATTTGGTTGCAACTACGGTTTGCTCAGGTGAGCTGATGTTGGGAACCTCGATGTACCGAATTGGAATACTGTTCGGAGCATCAGAATCCAACGATGCGGCTATTTTTCCTAAAGCATCCACGACAGAGTTACTGTCTCTCAGGATTTGCTTGATCGTATAATGTTTGAAAGGCTCGAGTGCGGCCTTGGATTTTTTCAGACAATTGATCATGTTTTGTTCTTTGGTTTGACATTCTCCCAAAATCTGATTGACAACTAGTTAGGAGTCACTATTGATGTCGATTACACCCATTTCTCTTGCTAGCCGCAAGCCAGCAAACAGTGCTTCATATTCAACCTCATTATTCGTAGCTTTGAACCCAAACCTAAGGATTCTATGAATACGGGTCCCTTCGGGACTGGGGAGAAGAAGACCAGCTCCTGCTCTTCTTCTATTCAAAGATCTATCAACATAGAGGCTCTAGGTTATAAGTTCCGAATATTTTGTTGGACAACCCCGTTGGCTGACTGTTTGAGCTCTCGATCTGTCTAGTAAGGGAACTCCGAAATAAAATCAGCAACAGCCTGCCCTTTGACTGTTGTCTTTGGTTTGTAATGCAGATCGAAATGATTCAATTCCATAGCCCACTTGAGCAACTTACCCGAAGCCTCTAGCTTCTGAAGAACTTGTTTGAGTGGATAGTTGGTGAAAACATGGACGGTGTGAGCATGGAAATAAGGTCGCAGCTTTTTGGAAGCGATCAGCAGGGCATAAGCCAATTGTTCCATCTCTAGATACCGCATTTCAATGTCTAGTAGTCGCTTGCTCATATAATATATCGGCCACTGAACCCACTCTCTTCCCAAATGAGAGCTGCTCTGACTACATACTAAGAGACAGACAGGTAGAAAAATAAGATTTCCTTGGGAAGATGCTTATACAGAAGAGATGGCTTTCCCAAATGCTCTTTTGTACTCTAGAAGACTTGCTCACATTCCAAAGTCCATTCAAAGTTCTTGTTGACCCTTAGTATATTGAAGAACGGCAAGCAAAAATCTGTTGCTCATTCTCCCATTCAAGCTCTGAACTTGCTTTTGATTGGCGAGACTTTTCATATCTAAGAGAGCTTGGATCTTTTCGGGGTTGATTTCAATTCCCCGATGGTTAACCATATATCCCAAGAATCTTCCTAAGGATACTCCAAATGAACACTTGAGAGGATTAAGTTTCATTCTATATCTTCGGAGTACGTCGAACATCTCTGCGAGATTGGCTATGTGATTTGAAGTGACGCATGACTTGATAAGCATGTCATCAACATAGACTTCCATTGTTTTCCTGATCTACTCGGAAAACATGCAGTTAACCAGACGCTGGTAGATTACCCCAACATTTTCCAGACTGAAGGGCATGACCTTGTAACAGTACAATCCTTGATCTGTAATGAACAAGGTATGCTATTCTTCAGGCATGTACATCGGGATCTGATTATACCCCGAATAGGTATCCATGAAGCTTAATAGCTTGTGCCTAGAGGTGGCGTCGACAAGCTGATCAATTCTGGGTAGAGGGAAATTATCCTTTAGACAGGCTTTGTTGAGATCAGAGAAATCAACGTAAGTTCGCCACTTACCATTGGGTTTCTTCACCAAAATATGATTGGCGACCCAACTTGGGTAATGAGCCTCCCAAATGAACCCTTTTGAGGGGAGCTTACCCACCTCAACTTTCAGAGCAGCATATCGCTCTAAGTCCATGAACCCGACCATGTCAGCATGAGTCCATGCAAAAACATCAATATTCTGTATGAGGAAACTCGTTAGGTTAGCAACGAGCTATGGGCTGAAATTGCTTCCGATCCTCAACACCTAAGTCGGTTCATTTTGGTCAACCAATACCATTGATAGAGTCTCAACAGATCCACTGTAGGAATACTCCTATTGAACATGAGGATCTATACTATCTTCCACTGCACCCGGCTGTGGTTTGATTCTGTTGATCGTCATAGCCTACTCGAGAATGCCTATTGGCCTCCCTTTCCCTTTGCATGTCATCTGTACTGCCCTTGCATAGTAGTCGCGAGATTCACTTTGAGAGCCTTTGACTTTTCCACACCCTATCGGAGTGGGAAACTTCATCTTCAGATGATAGATGGAGGTGACGGCTTTGAAGTTTCATAGTAGAGGTCGTAAAAAAATGCCGCTGAAAGTGGATGGATAGTCTACTACCGAAAACTCTGTCATTTTGGTCACCTTGTGGGTATCACCCAGGGTGACAAAGAGTGTGATCGTTTCCTTGGGAATCAGATGGTCCTTAGTAAAATCATAGAGAGGGATAGAGGCAGGCTTCAAATCTACATCGTTCAGTTGCATTTCCTTAAAAGCTCACTAAAATAGGATATTCACAACGTTACCATTATCCACCAGCATCCTGTGGACTTCGCACCGACCTATTTCATGTGCAATAATGAGTGCATCATCATAGGGGTGATGAAATCGCACTGCGTCTTTCTCTGATAATATAATCTCTTCTTCTCTATGCACCTTAGCAGGTCGCAGCGCCATGCTTATCATGTAAGTAATTGATCTACCATACGCAGTGGAAAACAAAAATTCAATCAGTAAATCAATTACCTTTCTTTGCCTAGATCTGAGTATAGATTATACCGTTTACATGTTTATAAACAAAATCTGTATAAAGTAAATCTATTTAAGGATTAGAATACTTACGTACGTTTGAAGGCTCCTTCGAATATCTCTGATTTTGGACAAGAACACTGTTCACTGTTACTGTTCACCGTCTACTGTTCACGTGATTTTTCACCAATCGATCCAAAGTAGGATCGTACTCACGGAATTCCACATGAAGATAATCCGTAGAACCCTTGATTATTTTGCTAGAACAATCAAGGGCTTCAAGAATAAAGAAAGAAGAACAAGAAAAGTTTTCTTCTTGAGAGAGAGAGAGAAAGAGATAGGGTGGCTAGGGTTTTAATTGAATGAATAATTCTCTTAATGTTTTAATTTTAAGTTTTAAAACCCTATTCCACTAAGGAATAGCCATGGGCTCCAACCCTAGTTCACCCTTGCAACCAAACTCACCCTTTATGGTATTTTAATTAATTAATTATTATTATAATTAATATATAATAATATATTAACATTTAATTAATAATAATAATAATTCATTTAAATATATGCATAGATATATATTTAAATATAATCTCACTAATTTAATTTTAATATTAAAATTAAATACAGGCAACAACCTCAACAAATTTAATTGTACTGTGAGATTACCAAAATAACATTTCATCCTAAAAGACGAAAATACCCTTCTCATAAATTTATTCTTAAATTATCTTCTAAGTGTGTGACCCGTAGGCTTCTCATTATATCGGTAGTGTGTAGAATCACGATTAACACCAATTAATCATCTCACTACATACAGACCAAGATTGGCCCCTAGCAAGACATCATGGCCACCCAATAGATTTGGATTCAGCGAAACCGCAACCTATGAATGATACGGTTACCGAGCAATCAAATCCTTTTATCAACTGTTATCTCATCGAGACTGAGGTACAGAAATAATGTCAACCTCAGATATCCTCGACATGTTTGTATCAGTTACTGGACCAATGACAGGAATATTAAATTGGATTGAGCATAAACTTAATCCCACTGTGGCCACAGATTTAGTGTCATTGCCATTTATTGAATTATCCAGTGAGATAACTTCTCCCATACCCAGGAGTGATGAATCCTTTGTTGATCCACCATAGTCTCGATACACTTCTCAATGTAGCCAATCACTACCGTATTGATAGCTCTGAATAGAACTACGTTGGACTAGTGTCAAACTACACCAATTGGTGAACAAGACGTTTCGGTGATCTCAAGTCTAAGGATCACATGCACCACCATCTGTTAGAGGATTTATTCCATAGACATTGAGGTTACCATCCATATGGAATCCTCTGGTGGGACTGTCCAGTGAACTTGCCTCTAGCAAGCACCCATGCGTTGTACCAGGTTGTCGGCAAACAACCTTGACAAGTGAGATCAATCACTGCCTTTCGACAGGGTCATTCAACACTATGATAGCCTTACCGTATTATCTGTGTCCTTGGTCAAAATAATACTGGGGCTACGAATGTTTCTAGAATGGCCACCATATGTGATCATATGGTTCTCACTATCAAGATTTGAAACACTTGATAACCTCATCACGGTTCTACCATCCTAAGGACATATATCATTACATACATGATATAGAAGATTATGCCTTTTCTTGATCAATAAACATTTTATTACATAATCAATTTTACAATAATTGATTGGCTCTAGGACACCTACTCTAACACATCACACTCACAGGGTCATGACGAGCTTCCCAAGCATATATTTCCTCAGCATCTCAAGAATTCCTCGCGAGGTGTGGTCCTCCAAATATGATCCCAACAAGATGGAGACCTTTGCGACCACGGCGCTTCTTCCCCTCGCCTCTCTGATCCTTTTCCCGAATAGGAGTTGGACCATCAACATACTCCTTGAAGTGCCCTTTTTTGATGAGGTCTTCAATTGCTTGCTTGATAGCCCAACGCTCATTGGTATGGTGCCAATTGTCCCAATGATAACGGCAATATTTCTTGCTGTTTCTTGATGTGGGGGGATTATTCATGGGCTTTGGCTCTCCGAGTAGACTAGCTTCTTCTGACTTGTCCATAATAGCTGATACCGATACATTCAATGTAGTATACTGATTCTTGTCATTACTGCGATAGGGAACTTGGGCCTAAGATTTCTTGGGCTCAAACTACTGCTTCTTTCCTTTTCGCTGATCGTCATTGGCCCATCTGGGATTAACTCTCCTACTATTCTCCCTCCGACCTTCTTCCCCCTGACTAGGGGCACTGGTCGAAGGACCGAGGTCGTGGTGATTTAGGGCAGCCACAAAATTCTCGATTAAGAGGTACTTCTCAGTAAGATTATAGAAACGGGTGAGGGAAATGTCGTCCTCAGATTATAGCTTTTTCCATAGGTTGGTTTGCAGATGAACCCCTGCAATAATGAGAGTCCGAACTGACTCTTTGGGTGCATTAGCCACCTTATACAGCTCCTTATGGAACCTATCATATAGGACTGGAGGGACTCATTTCTCTTCTGTCGTATGTTGCTCAGGTAGCACAGCAGCATTGAGAACTTCCTATTAGCCTAGAAGTGTCTCAAGAATAATGAATTCATCTGCTGCCACGAGTTAATAGATCTTGACGGGAGCGATCTAAACTAGCGCTTGGCATGGATTGTCATAGTGTAATGACTGCTTTATACGAGGATACTTGTAGAAATATATCAAGTAGAATATATGTATAGTAGCAAAAGTAAATGGGCCCAAAATTTTCTTTTATTACATATAAACATTATTTATACAAAATATAGTATCATTTACAAAATGGTATTAAAACAGTGGACAGTGTAGCTATTGCTCTTCGCTTGCCGATGCCCATCCAACCACGTTCTCACCTAGATCCTGCAACCACAAAGAAAAACAACGGGGTGAGCACGAAATAATGCTTAGTAAGTAAATCTTCTACACGACTGTCCCCGTAACTCTCTCTAATTCTTTCCTTACAGTTCTCATCTTTCACACAGCTCTCTTTACTTAACTGCTGCTATATGTCACGGCCTCATCTTACCGGAGGCATGGATGGGTGGAGTTCACACAGCACCATCCCACTCTTCGTGACTTTTGGGTGGAGATCACAAAGCACCAACCCATTTGAGTAACTACCGGGTGGAGATCACAAAGCACCAACTTGCTTTTCATAACTTTTGGGTGGAGATCACAAAGCACCAACCCGTTTGAGTAACTACTGGTTAGAGATCACAAAGCACCAACCTGTTCTTAGTGCTCTTCTCATTCTCTCTACTCTTGGAGTAGTTCATTCACACAGTTCTCTACTCTTTCTCAAACTAGATTCATAGTGTAGCTTAATGCTTAGAGTAGGTTAGTCACAAAGTTCTCTACTCTTTCTCAAACTACTTCTCAAATGCACAATTAATGCATATGGATGGTTCATATTCATTAATGCACTTAAGAAATGCCAATATGCAATGTTGCAAAAAATTAAGGTTCACAACTCATGCTCATACTTCTCTTAAGCATTTCATCAAACAACTAGTGTGCATACCTACACTCCACTTTATTTATAAGTCTATCCCTCTCTTGAACCATCCAAAATGGAAGAAAACTCCCTCACCAAGCTATAATTCCTGCCAGAACTTAACATTTCCAAAGAGATTTCTCAATCTCCTCCAATTTCATCACAAACTACATTCTGATCACACATCACACTTCTCAATTGAAGTGTATTTAACAACCAAAAAATAACTACTCATCTCAACCCAAGTTCTCAATAACATAACATATATCATGCATAAATAAATCTCTACTTAAAGGATTTCTCAAATATCAACTTGGATTGGGATTTACTTACCTTGTGATAGTGTGATTCCACTAACACTTCTCTTTTCCTTAGTAACTTATCCCTTCTCCACAACTTTAAACAATAAAATCATAAGACTTCAATGTACAAATATATGCAAAACTTCACATCTAAAGCAAGAATCCTTACCTTAGGATGCCTTAGATTAATTCTCTACCAAAATCCAACTAAAAACCCTCAAAAATCCTTGAAAGCTTGAATTAAGAATTGAGAGGAAATGGAGAATGGAAGAGGCGGTGGAAGAAGAATGAATGAATGAATGGTTTACTGAACTTAACCCCTTTTTAGCTCAAATTATCTTCATTCATTCGCATTTTACCCTTACTCTTTCTTAGGAATTTCACTTTTGCCCTTTGAATTCTTTGCAAATGCACCCCCATTTAAACTATTTTCCATGTAATTTCCTTGCATTTCACTCCCCACTTTTCCTGCTAATTAGGGGTAGAATGGTCATTTTGCCCCAAAGGAAGAATTCTCTAGAAACTCAATACACATTTTGTCAAGCCCTTCGCCGCGGTGAAGAATCTTTCTTCGCCCCGGTGAAAACTTACAAAACCTACACCGTTGGTTGCAGGACTTCATCGCCACGGCGAAGCTTCTTCTTCGCCCTGGCAAAGTCTATAAAACAAAAATTCGCCAAGTCTTTACACATTTCAGGGCAACCACTCAACCAACTCACAATATCCATTCAACCAAGGACCAACCAAACAATATTAACAATATAACAACTCAATTAAGAGGCAAACAATAAAGATTCAAGCAATGCAACATAAATTAGCTACATACCTCAAGTGGGGCGTTACACAGAATCACTGCCAGACAACGACATTTGGCCAAGCTAGAAACTTGGTGAAGCTCCATGAGGTCGTTAAACTCATAAAGGTGATCATGCGGATCAGAATTCCCATTGAATGCTCGCATGTCGGGTATTTCAAACCTTGACGGGAGAGGAGCAGTTAACATTGCTGGAGAAAAGGGGATGCTTCAGCGGTTCATCCACGCTCATTCTGTTGAGCTCTAAGCTGATCCAGAGCTCGCTGTAACTCCTTAATCAGAGGAAGCAGAGCTATCCCGGGATCGTTTTCTGCAACGTGAGTTTGACCCTCATGATTGCAGTTAAGGAAATACCGTAGGTAGGACTCTTCCTCAATTTGGCCAAAGCCTGGAGGGAGCCATGTGTAGGAATTAAATTTCCAAGGGAGCTATCCCGACCTCCACGGTGGTTAGAACCGACCCGTGTATGGTGGGCATTTCCTTCACGGTGATGAAAAAAACCTTCTTGCCTTGCACTCTTTCAGCGGTGCCCATGCGATGTAGCGTGAGACGGCTCATGATGTGACATATCACCAAGTCGTAGAGCTAAAAGTATTCTTCCCACTTCATGATTGGCATTTGCTAGTCCTTTGGAGCCCTTTGGCCCATTATCTGTCACCTACTTTCCCTTGTCTTTGCGCGTTGTAATGCGTGCGACATGGGCTTTCACCCATTTTTATGCTTTAGCACAACCTACAAGTGTCTTTAGTAGCAGCACCGCCTTATCGGAATCAGGTGGTATGACCTGATCCAAATGGTCTAGCCTTCGGCTAACGTTTTAAAAGTATTGTTAAACCTCTACTCCTCATAGCTGGATCGAGCTGCGAGCTCGAGGGAAAATCCATCGTGGTATTCTGCAGAATGGGAGGTACTTTAGAAGAAGTATCGTCCTACACCCGGGGGATCTCCTCGGGGTTGGGACTAGTTCGCTCGGTTACGAAACCACGAGCCATTTGTCAGCAAGTAGAGCTGATTGATCAGAGATTCTTGATGAAGAGTGGATACTAAATCACACCCTCCTTCTTGCGCCAAACTGTTGATGCTTAATTTTGACACCAACGATTCACATGTGCAAAGTGCTAAGATGGCTTAGAAATTACACGTGAATGAAAACGCAATAAAGTAAATGGAAGATGATTTTTAAAGTGGTTCGAATGCTTAAAGCGAATCCTACGTCCACTGTTCTTTTATATATTTATGAGGTTACAAGAGGTCACGTATAGCGAATAGTGAGTAGAGGTATAAGTGACTGATTATTCAGAGAGAATATCAAGTGAGTCTCTTTCTCGCAAGTTATCTATGTTTTGAGAGTAAAAGGTTACAATCAGAATGTGGGTTATTTTATCAGAGTCCCGAAAATGAGAAGGGAAGCCTTCTATTTATAGTAGAAGGTTTCAGGGTAATGATTACAAGTATGCACGTGAGTAGGTGTAGTACAATTCCTACCACACTTCCCATTGGCTTATTACACGACATATATCCTCAAATCGCGCAGAGCTTAGAGAGGTGGGCGACTCCCATCCACTCGTAAACAAAGCCTGAGTCTACCCAGTTGATGACAGCTATACTCTTTTTATCTTTTGATGATGTGGCTACTCCGGGACGGCATAAAACCTTCCTGAACTCTGATTGATACTGGCTGACGTAAGCTCGCATCAGCTAAAATTTTTTAGGGATAACATACTTGAAAATTAGTGTTGAGAATAGGTTTTCATGAGAGTTTAAGGAAGGCGTTCTTAGAGTAATAAACGGTTTTTTATGGAAGAAATTTTGTCCCCATCTTTCAATACTCCAAACCAAAGTGAAGGATTTTTATGAATTCTCATAAGCATTACCCAAAAAAATCAACTTAGTGTTTATTAAAGTCTTTAGCGTGTGTGGATTTTTGAAGGCTGACTAGTCACGTGTACTAGAATAAATTATGCTGCTTTAGCTTGTATTAAGTTCCAAGTTCTAAAGCTGATTTACTGCACTTTTAGTAGGCTTAGCTTGTTTAGGATTGTTTATATGTAAAGCCTTTTTTTTTTTTTTTTTAATTTAAGTATTTTAACATTTTACAAAAAATCATTTAAATAAAAGAAATTCATATAAAAGAACCGAACAAAAAAGAAAAAGAGGAGGGTGTTGTCTGTTTCAATAATCTTATTGGGTTACAGTAAGACCACTATGTGTTATTATTAACTAATGAAACAAAATACACCAATTCTTGTAAGCATGTCTTAGAAAAATTAGTTTATTGCAATGAAAATATTTTAGTCAACAGTAAATTCTGGCATTTGCTTTTGACATTTCTCTTTCATCTGTATTTATATGCCCCAAGGCCCCCAACACAAAAGAAGGTGTTGACTGAGATTAAGCTTAGGCTTAAGTTTGGTTTGGTTAATTTTGGGTGTCTCATGTTTCAATTTTGTCTTCACGTTTTAACATGGTTGTAATGTTTCAATTTCCTATAGGATTGCATTTTACTCTTGTTTTGTTGTATTGTTGATATTCAACTCTTTTATGAGCCTGGGAAATTTGTAGTGATTCTTCCATATGTATGTGAATGAATTCTAAGTAATAGTGTTCACTGCTAGTTGCATGATATTGCTGAAATTTTAAATAATGGTTTGCAATTGAATTTCTTTATTTTGCAACTGTATAGGCAATATACATAGATAATATAATTTTTCTTTTGATGGTATATCAATTTGCTCTATCTTAAATGCAAGTAGTACTGTTATTTCATACAAAATATTTGTTTGTGGACATTTTGAGGTGGTAAGAAGTGAAAAATGCTTGTTTTTTACTGGTTTTTGTTGGAATTTTTTTTCTGTAAAATTGGTCTATTATTTGTATAATGTATGTATTATAAGTTCGTGGACATTCTAAGGTAAATTTGAGTTGGTAAAGAGTGAAAAGTGGCTTGTTTTTTACTTGCTTTTGTTGGAATTTTTTTCTTCTATAAAGCTGGTTAATTATTTGTATACTATATGTATTATAAGTTTGTGGACATTTTCAGAGGAAGTTATTGAGTTACTTTGTTTCAAGTCATAACTCTTGGAGATCATCAAAGGTTTGAAGTACAAGAACTCAGGAAGCACTAGAATCAAAGCCTCGTGTTTTAGGTCACCAGGACAGATCATATACTAGTCATATTTTTGCTCTATGTATATATCACTGATCATAGATTTATGACCAGAATTAAAGCCTTATGTTTTTGCTCTATGGAGATTGAATTGGCTTTAATATTTTTGAATGAGAATTGTGACAATGACAATTTATTGGCTTTCATATTTTTGAATGAGATTTGTTACAATGACAATGAAGTGATTTTAACTCCATTTTTTGTTCTTCCGCTTTAAACCTGTTGGTTTATTTACCCAGATTGAACATATTTGAATTGCATTCCCAATTTCTCTTTTTTGGGTATCAATTCAAGCGATTGCATTATGATTTTGGAATCTACACTCTTGCTAGGTTTTAATTGATAAAATTCAGTCAGTTTATTTTGCATCAAACACATGGACAAAATTGTAATATTAATTACTTCAAAATTTTAATATCTTAACAGTTACTTATTGGTTTTTAGCATTAGAGACAAATTGATAATTTAAATTTTATACATAGTTGGGGATATATTGGTAATTACATAGCTAAAAAGAGGTATGTTGGTAATTACATGTTAAAAAGGGGTTTATGGGTAATTGAATGCGTTGACATGACATATAATAATAATAATAATAATAATAAAACAATTCCTATCAATAATTAAGGGCATTTTCATCTTTACAGTTATAATTACCGTAGTTGATAGAATTTACTAACGGAAGTTGACAAGTGGGTGGTAATTTGGTGTTTTAAAACTTTTTTAGTGAGAAATTGTCATTAAGGCAAACCTTGGGTGGAAAATAGTCGTCTACGCCACTATATTTGTTTGAATAATTGGATCTACAATGTTTCTTGTTCTCATAACCCGTAAGCCACTATAAGACCATACTTCAAACCATTGACATCCAACATTACATTTTTAATCAGGCTAGGCATGACAATGTTCCCCGAAATTCCGAGGACCCGACCCGCCCCACCCCATATGGGACGAGGAAGCTTCGGTTTTTTTAGGGATAGGGGTGGGGGTGGGGGGCATTTTAATCCCCATCCTCGGGAATGGGGCGGGGGTGGATGATGTCTTTCCCCCGCCCCGTCTCGTATATAATATATAAAATTAAAAATTATATATATATACTTTTCACTAATACCCATATATTTCACCTAATTACACAATTATCCTACCTATATAAACTCATGTTTTCCCAATTTCCCTCACCCTAAACAATAACAAACCCTAACCCATATTTATGTATAATTAATTATGTTTAAATGATTAATTTAAGTTTTTGCTATGTGGATGAGAATTAATTATTGTGTTTGGTAATGTTCAAATTAATTTATGTTTATGTAAAATTAACAGGGTGGGGACGAACCTCCAACATTCCCCTTTAGGGCGGGGAAGGGGAAATCATGTCATTCCTATAACGGGGATGGGTTAGGGGTGGGGATGGGGATGGGTACGGTGAATGAGATCCCTGCCCTATTGCCATGCCTAAATCAGGCTTTGTTTGGTGTTTGAGAAATTAGATGAAAAACGAAGGAAATGAGACAAATGATAATAATAGAAAAACAACTAATTTTTTTTTTTCTCCCCTTATGTGAACGTGAAATTTCATTTTATTTAAGTATTAACAATATAAACATTAAAATTTACAAAAGAACATGTATTAAGAAATTCCCAAGCGATCAAAAAAAAGCCAAGAGTATACTTTTCAGAGAGTCAAACGCACACAGAACGCACCCTTTTAAGTGCAGATATACGATTAATGAGGTGTTTGTCTAAGCTTATAAGCTGGTCAAACTAGCTTATAAGCTTTAAAATTAGGCTGACCTGTTTGTTTATAACTTTTTTGAGCTTATAAGTTGAGCTTATAAGCCAAAAAAATAATTGGGGGGGAGGTACTTTTTTTTTTTTTTGCTTATAAGCACTCTGCTTATAAGCTAGTTTGACCAAGTATATTACCACATTATCCTTGTTTAATTTTAAAATTCTATAGTATAGCCTTATTTAATGTAATACCCTTTTTAGTCATTTTATAATAAAATGTACTTATAAGCCACATTTTACCAAACATGTCAACTACTTATCAGTAACTTATAAGTACTTTAACCATACACGTAATTGCTTAAAATTTCAAATGCTTATAAGCTAATTTTAGCTTATAAGCACTTGATGCTTATAAGCTGATTTTCATAAGCTCAGACAAATACCCCGTAAGGATTTAGACTTGAAATAAAGAAATTATACAAGACAAAATGATATCTATTGCCTTAACTCTTGAAATTATCGAAAACTGTCACTACTTATTGATGATAATAGATTTTGAGAATTGAAATGGCTTGTACTTGATCAAATCGCATGGCTTCAATACTTTGTCTGAGTTGATGAGATATTTGAATTTAAATCTTTTATTCTTTTTTTCCCCGTTTCAGAAAGCTTCTTCTCCAGTGGCTTGTCCATGTCATTCCGTGAAGCGAGACTTGTGTAAACAAATGGGAGTTTTCAAATCAACCCCATGTAGATCCCATTTCCAACAGCAGCAACTGTACCAAAAAACATTAATAGATAATCAAAAGAATCAGCAAGGGAAAACAACTTGTAATATGGCATTATACAGCAGCAACTACATCTCAACATCAGTACTCCTTTTACATTTGCTCTGTAGACACAAAAACACACCACTTTTAGTTTTATACCCACTTCGACAACCAACACATTTTATTGATCAAACATAGCACTTTTACATTTGCTCTGCAGACACCAATTCTACAAACCACTTTTACATCTGCCCTGCAGGCACATTTCATTAATCAACATCTGCTCTACAAAAACACAGCACTTTTACATCTGCTCTGCAGGCACATTTCATTAATCGAACACTACTTCAACAAACAACACATTTTATTGATCAAACACACTATTTTTTCATCTGCTCTGCAGACACCACTTTTACATCTGCTTTACAGGCACATTTCATTGAACAAACACCACTTCTACAAACAATACATTTCATTGATCAAACTCATAATCACCACATAACATTCAACCAATTCTGCAATTCTGCCCTTAATTAAGTAATTATATTGCTTAGCAGACTTATAGTCTCAGCAGCCACAATCATCATTCTTCAAATCTACATCAATTCACCAATCAAGAATTATCAGTTTACACCAGCAGCTAATCAGCTAACATATAACTTTTGCAAGATTAACTGCAAATATATAAAATTAAAGAAGAACAAAAAAAAGCAGGAAAAAAGGAAGAATTTGTAAGTGAACACAAAAAAGGGTGAAACACCCCAAAGAATAAACTGAACAAATGACAACTAGCAATATTGAAAACAAACATTACCTGAAATTTTCCCAACTCTACTTCAACTCTCTCTTGTTGTAAACCCAGAACTCATAGACCTAATCATAATCAAATAAATAACAAACATTATCACCAAATGAATTCCAAAACTGGGCAAAAGCATGCATAAAAACACACATACTAAGTTCAATTCACAAACCTCTCACAAAAAAAAAAAAAAAAAAGCATTGACAACTTCATTGACTTCAGTTGAACAAATGATAAGTAGCAATATTGAAAACAAACATTACCTGAAATTTTCACCTTGGAATATTAATATAACAATTAATCATTGTATCTTTTTATTAGACCTTCGGAATATCAATGCTGTAATTAATATATGTCCACATCACACAGGGTCTTTAGAATACCAATGTAATAATTAATAATTATATCTTTTTATTAGACTTTCGAATATCAATACAGTAATTAATATTTGTCCACACATCACACATCTTACATGGAATCTACATGTATTCTGCCAGGATCTTACATGGAATCCAAATGGCAATCAATAGCAAGGGTGAGTTTCAGGATTATATAGATATATAGATTATTTTTTTCTTTATCGTGTTTATATTACAAATCATTTAAACAATTTATTTTTTAATTAAGAACTTATAAAATTTTGATTATAAATATCTTACAAAATAGTTTTATCATATTATATTATTTAAAATATTAATTAATTAATTAAGATCAATGTTTAAATAATTAATATATTTCTTATTGTGATTTATCATACCTAATTAATTATATAAGCATCATAATTATTAATATAAAAATTTTAATTATACCATAAATTAAACATTATTAACATTTTTAGTTAGTTATTATGAAAATAAATATTTGTTATTATTATGAATAAATTATATATTTATGATTTTATTCTTATTAATATTAATGAACTGAAATTTTAACTTTCAATTCATAAAATAAATATTTTTAAATGTGTAATATGTTTTTTAGTTTAATATATAACTACAATTAAATATCTAATATAAAAAATATTTTCTTTCTTATAAAAAAATATTTTAGTGGGTAATTAATAATTTAAAAAGAAATATTAAATTATATTAAAGATTTTTAATTAATTTTTTAATATATATATTTATCCAATCTTATATACCACACTAAACATAACACAACATTATATATAATCCAATCCTGTAACGCAACATTAATTGTTAGTCCAATCCTATTTTCTACAATTCAGTCTAATCCCAGGAAAGTAGTCTTATCCAATCCAATCCAAACTCTCGAACTAGTGTTCCTTAGAAAACAACCTAATGAGTCAAACTTGGCCTTTTTCAATTAAGCTGAAATCTAAATATACAAAATTATGCTAAGCTTGACTTCAATTACATGATTGTTGATATTTTTGTCAAACTTATGTTATGGTGACACATTTTGCCAAGTGGCATTTTCTCTTTGATTGTCTTGCCCATCAAGTTTATTTTGATTCATGATATTCTTGTGTGACCTAATTTTACATGTGTCACAATTTCATTTTGTGGTCCTAAAAGGTTATAAGACTTTGTCTGTGATCCTCCAAGAAAGATAAAAGATATGTTTGTGGTCTAACAAAAAGTTAGAATTGTTTTTGTCCTCCACGTGTTCAGCTATGTCAGACTTATGCCTTTTGCATTTTCATTTCATGTGTGCTCATAATGGATGTGTGCTTGCACACTTATGTTAGACATATGCATGCTGCATTTCATTTCACATTTTACTTCATGTGTGTGCACACCTTTCTGTTGTGCTAACATCGCATCTCTGACTTACTTCTCATAAGTTATATTTTTATCCTTAATAGCTAAGATATTTTTTTTTTTTTTGGTATCTTTTGTACTATCATTTGGACCACTTACAAGTGTCCCAATATCCTTTGGTGGTCCAAAGAAAATCAGCATTTTTCCCCTTTTGGTTGTGGTCCTAAACTAAAGTTGAAAACATTTCTATTTTTGGACCAACACATGTTAGCCTTTGTCTGCTAACCTGGCTAGAATTGGAGTGCACGAATTTGGGTTTATCTTCTCCATTCTTGTGACTTTGTTTGGCTAACCTTTATGTTTGTCTTTGCCTTGTGCTCTGAAACTTTCAGAGATTTTTTTTCCTTAAAGGTTCCCTATATGTTTTTGTGCTAAACACTTATCATCCTTCATCTTTGTTGGGTTGAAAGGAAGTTCATCTTCTTCCTTGTTTGTTTTTCTTTTTGAACATGAATATCTATTTCGTTGGTACTTTGAACTCTTTAGAGAGTTGTTCTTGGTTAGGTTCTTTTATATGGGTTTGTGCTAGAAACTTTCTTGTTTATCTTCATTGTTGAATGGCGGCTGAAACGTGGTTCCTTTGCTGATGTTGGAGCATGTCTTCAGCGACTGAAGCTTAGGTGGAGCTCAAGCATTTTCCAGGAGTGAACTTGGTGTGAAGAGATCTATAGTGCAACAAGACATTAGAGATTTAGAGTGTGGTGCTAAGTGTAAAGTTGAACAGGGAGTTATTTTTACCGTATCTTAGATCAACTTTGAACTATATCGTGTAATGTTTGTTGATTAGTGGATTTGCTTCGATCTGAACGAGGTCCTATGGATGTAGGCTAAAAGTGGATTTAGCCGAACCATGTATATGTTGGGGTGCTTTATCTTTATCGTTTGTGGTTGTTGATTCATGCTTAACTTGATAACCATTAATCAACTTGATAAAATCTTTCGCTGCACTTTAAAAATAGGTATCTAATGTTGAATAGAGTTCACCAACTCTAACAAGGATAAGTACTTATTCCTTTTTTGTGCAGAGATTATGTCATATGTTATATCCTTAGACCTTAGGGATTAAGGATGGCAACAAACCAACCATTAGGTTCATAACAAGGCTAACGTGATTTGGGGTAACCCAATTATTGATATCCAACACTTTCAAATAATTAATAAAAAAAATGTCATTATTTTATTAAACTATATTTAACATAAAATTCAGAAATAAAAGCACCACCACATCACCATTACTATAATAGTTAGCCATTACCTATAGAGCTCTTTTGAAAAAATTGTTTACATAAAAACATTCCTCAGTATTTGATCCACAAAACGATGTGTCAATTAAGGGTGTGCAATAAAGCTTGGAAACCAAACCAAATTGAAAAACTAGACAGGAACCGAATTTTTTTTTAAACCGGTTCATTTTCAGTTTAGGATATTGGTTAAACGGATTTTTGATTCGGTTTCAGTTCAACCAATTCCCTAAATTGGTTAATTGAAACCGGAATTGTGAGCCAGTTTTATTTTATTTTAAAAACCCTAAATTGATTTGGCCTAATTTTATTTCATCCTAGCTCTCTGACTTTCACATCTACGCCTCTGCCTCTCTTCGACTTTGTCTTCAGTGAAAATGGCTGAAAATCACCCATTACAGACACTCTTTCAAACCCATCTCTCTAATTTCATTCAACATCACTCAGCACCACCACCACTCACCAATGAATAGCCGCCTTTCCTCTCTATCTCTCCATCACTCAAAAAATAGAACAACTTGCCATCAAGCCCTGACCCCACCCATAAGATTCATCAAGAGGTACATGCTTGCCCACTTACCTATATAATACATACTTAACTTTTTCTCATTAATCATTATATTAAACTTTTGAGCTCCTAGTTGGTATGCTACAGAGTTTATGCTTATTAATTGTTTGATTGAAGTCTTGAGTTGAGAGTCCTCATTGAGGTTAAATGTATCACTTGATGGGGGTGATTTGGCATCTAAAATGACAAGGTTCTGGAGAACGAAAATGTTGAAGAAGGGAAACATTAGGAATTAATTTTTTTTTTTGAAAAACCAGTTAACTGGTTTTCTGAACCGACAATTCGGTTTAGTTCATAACTGGTTTATGCGCTAAATCGGTTTGGTTTCGGTTTGATTTTTGCATGAACCGAAAAACTGGTTCAGTTAATCAGTTTTGCACACCCCCAGTGTCAATCACTGTATGCAATTGATGACCTTCTAGTTGAATGAAAGTTATGTAGATGGATCAAGCATCACAATTTGAGCATTTCCAAGATGACATTGGTAATGTCATCAGATTCATTTTAGTGATGGTGCATGGCAACAGTTAATCATTGACTGCATCCTACAATCAATATAGGTATATTGTTTTAGTGAAACTTTACAAATGATTGAAATAGCCTTAAAAAGGGGTGAATTAAGCTTTTAAAGCACCTAATGTCATTCTTTAAACAATATGACCTAGTTGGAACTCTTTTTGACTTATGGTTTATTCTAGTTCAGTTTGTGAGTGCGACTAAATATGCATAAGCAAATAAATAAAAAACATAAAGTAAATTGAACAAAGTAAAGAGCGAGGGAAAAAGGAAATCAAACTAAAGTGATATGTAGTGGTTCAAGCCCAGCTTGCCCAACATCTAGTCCTCCAAGCTATCTTTCTTAGAGTATTCCACTATTTGCCTTGGTTGGTCTCCCAAGCAAGCAAATCTTACACAAATAGCTTTCTTCTAAGTGCTGTCAAACATTTACACACAATTGCTTTGCTATATGTAATCAAAACTCTCACACAAACTGATACAAAATCAAGTTTCCAATTCCTATTTCATCTCATTTCACTCATACACGCAACAATCTAACACCAAAACACACAAGATTCAATCAACTCAACACTAATTCGGCCAAGACACAAACAAGCACTCTCAATCTCTTTTAACACCTTAAATCATCTATCCTAACATGCAAATATTCTCCAAAGATCAACCAGCCAAGACAACTCTCAAAATTGGAACAAAGAGATCACACCAAACCAAACCGAGAATGGGAAAATGGGGTTCAAAATGCAAAGAACTTACTAGGATAAATTGCCAAGGAACATTCAAGCTTAAAGGAGACTCCACCAACTTGAATTAATCCACCACCAAGCTTAGGCTGAAACTTGGATAAAGGAAATGCAAGAAGATTCAACTTCCATTGAAATACCTTTCATCATATTCAGTTGTCTACTTTTACAAAAATGGGAGAGTTACCTTTATATAGGCATTAAAATAACCCTTTACAAATATCTCAAAATATTACACATAAATTAAGGGCTTAATTCTCCACCACGTATCCAAAACATAAGGTCATACTTATTTAATGCAATAGTACAACCACTCCCTTAATTTTAGGATCGATTTCTCTAACAACTAATTACTTGGCTAACCTTCATCCATTTGAATCAAATAACATCCAATCATTGGGCTTGGGCCAAATAAACCTTTCCACACTTGATGCCCACGGTTTGGGCCAATAAAAAGGCCTTGAGAAATGTCTTGGACCTTTAGCACTCCATGGACAAGCTTGTGGACTTCCTTGAGTGATTAGGACAATTGGTGCATACCTTGCAAAGCTTGGACTTCTTGATTCTTCAATGGAAACTCTTGCACAACCAATGACTCATTCGGGCCTAGAATCTCGTCATCCTTCCCAGGTTAAGTCGAATTTGTCCTCAAATCCAAAAGTTTTCCATCTTCCAAGTAAGGAGACAAATCTCCAATATTGAAAGTAGCCGAAACATTACCAAATTCAGAGGGCAAATCAATCTTGTATGCATTGTCCCCAACTCTTCCAAGAATCTCAAAAGGTCCATTGGCTCTAGGTGTTAACTTGCTTTTCCTCTTTGAAGGAAACTTTTTTTTTTTTTTTTTTTTTTTCAAATGAACCCATATAAGGTCACCAGGTTGGAAATAAGTGGGCTTCCTATGCTTGTTGGCTCTCTTTCTATAAGTTTCATTAGATTTGGTTATTTGGGCCCTAATTGACTCATGTAGCTTCTTCATAGACTTGACTTTCTCTTTAGCATCAAGATTCACTTGCATGTCAAGGGGTAAGACACTTAATTCTATTGGAGTGATAGGATTAAGACCATAAAGGACCTCAAATGGGGAATGGTTGGTGGTAGCATTGGGGGACCGATTGTAGGCAAATTCAGCATGGGCTAGTTTGTTCTCCCAATCTCTCAAACTCTTATTCACCAAGGTTCTTAGGATGGTTCCTAAAGTTCTATTTGTGACTTCCGTTTGACCATTAGTTCGGGGGTGATGGGAAGTGCTTAATAAGAGTTTAGTATCCAATTTATTCCATAAAGATCTCCAAAAATGACTAAGGAATTTGGTATCACTATTCAACATAATGCTTCTTAGAACACCATGCAACCTCACAATCTCTTTGAAAAATAACTCAATCACATGTGATGCATAATTGGTCTTGTTGCATGCAATAAAATGTGTCATTTTAGAGAATCTATCAACAACAACCATTATGGAGTCCTGACCTCTTTGAGTTCTTAGCAAGCCTACAATGAAGTCCATGCTTAGGTCTTCCCAAGGTTGATTAGGAATCGGCAATGGAGTATACATCCCTAGTTTGAAATGACTTTTGGCTCTATGACAAACTCCACATCTAACCACTATGGTTTGTACATCCCTAAACATCTTCAGCCAATAGAAATGCTTTCTAATAACTTCCACTGTTTTGGTAACCCTAAAGTGACCTGCAAGCCCTCTTCCATGTACCTTTCTCATAAGCAACTCTCTAAAACTCTCATTAGGCACACATAGCTTGTTACCCTTGAACAAAAATACATCTTAGACAACATAATCTTCAAAACTGCCCTTAGTACATTTAGCCATGATTGCGGCCATTTCTTCATCTTGCTTGTAGTGCTCCTTCATCATGCTAAACCCAAGTACTCTTGCATCTAAAATAGAAAGGATGGAGTACTTTCTTGACAAAGCATCAACCACCATATTAGTGTTCCCTTGCTTGTACTTAGAAACAAATGAAAAAGATTGAAGGAGCTCAACCCATTTGGCATGCCCAGAGTTCAACTTATGCTACCCATTGATGAACTTAAGAGCTAGGTGATCCAAATGTAGCACAAATTGTTTAGGCCTCAAGTAATGACTTCAATGATCTAATGCCCTAATAATGGCATGGAACTCTTTATCATAATTGCTATATTTCTTCCTAGAATCATTGAACTTCTCACTAAAATATGATAATTATCTCTTGTTTTGAGTAAGGACTGCCCCTATTGATGCATTGATTTTACATCATGCAATGTGTGTAGCAAGTGCACTAGTCGCAACAAGTAATAGATTGATGAGTAGAGTATCGTTCCCATGAGGATTGCGTGTCAAGTACTAATTTTCCTAATTTGTATTAAGTTGGAGCAAATGAAAGATGTTTGGAGAAAAATCAAGCTAAAGTTAAAACAAAATCCACTACGTAATTTAAAAGCTAATTAATGGCAGCAAAATCAGTTCAAGAGAAATATCAATTAAAACAAAGCTGTTAGGGTTTTGACTTCATTAAGATTTTATGAATTAATCTATGATTTCTGTTACTTTTACATTTACATGCAAGGATTATAAATCGGACACCCTAACATGTAAAACATACCTTCTCAGGCTATGTTTTTCTACTTATCCCTATTAAGCTTCTGCATTCAACAAAATGAAGATTAATAGTTTCAAGTCTGTTAAGGTAAATAGAATCCTAAATTGATTTCATGGATTCTCAAACCTATCTCTAGCGTTCAATCAATCAATGACATTTACCCTAAGAGGCTAATACATGATTCACTTCTCAGTCTCATCATGCTCAACAAGTAATGTCAATAAGAACAAGGGTAAATGCACAATCCATGCAATAGAATGTAAAAGCAACATCAATTTGTTGATTAGACATTAAAATCCCAATTACATCAAAATCCTAACCCAAAAATGAGTTAGTTCATACTAAAATTAAAGCAAATCAAAATAAAAGCTGTAAACACAGAATTCAACATGATGGAATAACAAAAAGAGAGTAAATTCTTCCCTAATTGATGAACCCAAAGGCTTCCAATCTTCAATTTCTCTCTTTTTTCTCCAAACAAAGTCGAACTCCTCTAAAATAACTAAGTCCCCCTTATATAGTCGATCCCAAAACCTAAGACTTATCTCATTCAATTAAAACGCACAGTTTTAATAAACTGTAAATTGCAGTTTCCGGCATTGAGTTGGATTTTATTTCACTATCTGACTCGAGAGTTTCTCATCGCGGTGAAGAATATACTTCGCCATGGTGAACTTTTCTGAACTATTCTGAAATTACGAAACTACCATCCGCTTGCTTCTTTGCTTGAATCTTCACTCTTAGTGATCTCTAATAGGAACAAGCTTCATAATGCTTCGAATCCGCATCAGAACTTTCCCGATTCCTGGAATTCGCTTGATTCTAGGTCCAGAAACTCAATTCCGCTCAGTGTTTGCTTTAACTGCACGTTTTGGCCTAAAATATAAAATATATGAAATTAAGTAGCAATTCAGGCACAAACTTAAGAAGAAGTATCCAAAATCCATCCAAAAAGCATAAATAAAATAGTATAATCCTAGGATTATCACCTATTCTAACTCTACTTGCATCATACTCAACCTAAAATACTTTGTTGAAATTAGGTAAAGTTAGGATAGGTGCTTCACAAATCTTCTTCTTAATCACTTCAAAAGCCTCACTTGCCTCTTTTGTCCACTCAAAATTTCCCTTCTTTAAACACTCGGTAATGGGTGACATAAGAGTACTAAAATTGGGCACAAATCTCCTATAGAAATAAGCTAAACCATGAAAATTCTTTACTTCACTACTGGTTTTAGGTTTGAGCCAGCTCTTAATTGCATCTACTTTTGATTGATAAACTATTATACCCTCTCTCGAACCTACATAGCCTAAAAACACAATGCTCTTCAGAAAGAACTCACATTTCTCCATCTTAGCAAACAACTTTTGCTCCCTCAAGACATCAAACACTTGCTTAAGATGACTAACATGCTCGCCCTCACATTAGTTATACACTGGAATATCATCAAAATAGCCCACTACAAATCTTCCTAAGAAAGGTTTTACTATCTCATTCATCAGCCACATAAAGGTACATGGTGAATTGGAAAGGCCAAAGGGCATGACCGTCCACTCATAAAGCCCTCCCTTTGTCTTGAAGGTTGTCTTCCATTCATCTCTTTCTCTCTTTCTTATTTGGTCATATCCACTCTGAAGATCAATTTTGGAAAAGATATTGGAACCATGTAACTCATCAAACATGTTATCAAGCCTAGGTATATGATACTTGTACTTGATTGTGATGTTATTTATAGCCCAGCTATCGACACACATTCTATAACTTCCATCTTTCTTTGGCACTAACACTACGAGAACTGAACAAGGGCTCATGCTCTCTCTCACATATCCACGGCTAACTAGCTTATCAACTTGCCTTTACAACTCTTTTGTCTCCTCCAAATTGCATCTATAGGTTGGTTTGTTTGGTAAGGGTACCCCAGATAACAAATCAATGTGGTGCTTAATACCTCTCAATGATGGTAACCCTGATGGTAACTTTTCGGGAAAGACATCTTGGAATTCATGTAATAAGGGTTGGACTAAAGGATGGATCTCTCTCTCTTGGGTTTCTTTTCTTTCGGCTATGAGTAGTGCTAAGACAAGTTTTTGGTTATTAAGTGCCTTTTCTATTTGATTGACATTTAGGAATAGACTCTTTTGTGGGTTATGGG
This sequence comes from Pistacia vera, assembly GCF_008641045.1. NCBI lineage: Eukaryota > Viridiplantae > Streptophyta > Magnoliopsida > Sapindales > Anacardiaceae > Pistacia > Pistacia vera. Next base: position 212,903 of record NW_022195056.1, on the reverse strand, counting down.
TTTTGGGTGGTGTAGGTGTGGGAAGTGTTTGTTGGGGTGGTAAAGGGGATAAGGTGATTGTTTTCTTATTGAACCTAAAAGTATAGATATTCTTTCTCCCATCATCAACAATCTCCTTATCATATTGCCAAGGTCTCCCTAACAACAAATTGCAAGCATCCATGGGTATCACATCATATACTACCTCATCAACATATCTTTTACCTATGGAAAAGAGAACTACAACATTTTTCATAACATTTATGGTACTTCCATTGCTCAGTCCTTATAAATTATAAGGATGGCTATGATTTTGGGTGGAAAGATTCAGTTTTTCAACAAGGGTAGTGAAGGCTACATTAGTACAACTTCCCTTATCTACTATAATCGAACATACCTTTCCTTTGATGGTTTAGCAGGTTTGAAACAAATTTCCCCTTTGTTCTTCAGTAGAATCAACTTGGGCATGCAATACCCTCTTTAAGATCAAGGAATCCCAAACATCAGCTTCTTCAATGACTTCTTCACCACTTTCAGACTCCTCATTTTCACTCTATTCTTCTTAGATAGCCTCTTCAATCACTTGTATCTCCTTGATTGACATTACCCTCTTGTTAGGACTATTGGCTCGAAAGTGTCCATAGCCTTGACATTTGAAACACTGTTTGTCCTTTAAATCTCCTCGGGTATTGTTAGAGTCATGAAAGTGACTCTATTTTGGTGATAAAAAGACCCTATGTGTAATTGAATTGAAGTTGTATTGAGACAATTAAGAGAAATTATGAATTTATGTTTAAAAATTATATTTTTGAGTTTTTCTTACTAATTTGGCATGTTTGGATTGAAATTTGAGATTGTGTAATTTGATATTAGGATATGATTTATTTTTTAGGGTTGATGTTATCTCATTTATGCCATTCAGGGGTCAAATTGTCATAATCTTGGGGTTGATTTTGTCACTTTCAAACGTATAGGGACTAAATGGTAATTTGCCAAATTTTGTATAAAATGGCAGCTCATTGTCGCCCACCAAAACCATTCACCTTCTCCGATAAGATTCCGGTGACGGTTTGTCTTCCTCGTGCACAGATCATCACCATCCCGTCATCACTACCGTGATAACGCATCTCCACCGCAAATCACGCTGCGTTTTCCGACGACGCTTCGCATTCCAGCCGTGTTGGGCCATTTTCTGGCGATGTTTGGGCTCCCCAAGACTTGATCTTCCTTCCCTACGGCCGGATCTAGCACTTCCAAGCTTCAGCCTCCGCAAAAAACCGTCGGAATCCGCCAAATAGTCGCCGCGCCTCTTCATCTTCCAGCCGAGATCTTGCTCATTTCTGATGACTTTTCACCTCCCAAGGACCTGATATGAACTCCCCATCACCAGAGCTTTCCATCGGTACCTTCGGATCCCATTTCCGCCACCATTTTTCAGAAGACCTTCCAGAAAAATAACGTTTTTGGGCGAGTGCGACTGTTCATATTTCGGGCTGTCCATTGGTCGTTTTCGCTCCTTCTTTGCATCATATCGATGTCGGTTACTTCATCTCCGCCATGATTAGCTTTGTTTCCACCGTTTCAGCCTCTGTCATCACCACCATGAGCAGTTGAGTTCCCGGTTTTCTGTTACGGCGTAGGCGAGATCGAGATTGACTCCATTGCTCTCCTCATCAGTTCTTGACTAGTTGGATGAGCCTGAATGTTGGACATTTGGTTAAGTTTCTTATATTCAGATTATATTTGTTTTCGTTTCAGTTTGTTTGCGATGCTTTAATATTATTTTGATGCTCGATTAGCTGAATTGATAATGTTCATTGAGAACGTTTATTGATGTATAACTTTTCGCATAATTGAATGTCGATTTGAGATTATTGAATGTTGATTATGACTTTAAATTGCTTCGGTACTGATTGCAATCAAGTTGTATTAGCGTTTAATATCATTTCTACTAGGAATGCATTTGTTGTGTAATTAGTTGATTGGATGATATAAGTTGTTAGGTTGTACTTGTTAACGTTGTACCAACTAATGGTGTTTAAGGGTTTAACATTTTTCGGTTAGTCAATGATAGTCTTTAACATATCGATCTGTAACTAAGACGACGGGGAGACATGATAGATTATATCTAGATTGCCGGGAGATATTTCTATTGATTTGCCTAGCCTTGTAGGTTTAGGAAATTGAAGAGCGAGGAGAGGAATTGTGAGAGTTGGTCTTGAGTCAAACCAAACCTATAGCGGCAACGCTTTTAATATTGTGTTTTAGTTAGCAATTTATTTGATGCTTTTAATTTCCTGCAAGTAATTAGTTTCCTTAGTTTTAATCAATCATTTTGTCAATTTCTCTTTCGTTAACTCAAATATATATTAGGTAATTAGTTTTGCTCTCTGTGGATTCGACCTTGCTTACCGCTAACTATGGTATTTAGGTTTAATTTTGTGATCGTGACGACCGGTTCGACAAAATTTTGGCGTCGTTGCTGGGGAGCAACGTGCTTTTGACTTTTTGTGTGTTTGGGTTACAAATACTTTAAGTTTAATTTTTTTGTTATGTTCTTGAATTTTTATTAGGACAATTTAATTTGCGTTTGTTATTATTTTGCAGGAAGATCGCAATTGGGGAAATGCTGCAGTGTGTCATATGCATCAAAGTTTAAGCGTGACCCGATTGTGATATTTTCTAATATTTGAAGCTTTAGTTCTTGTTAATCATTTGTGTGATGTTTGCATGTTTCGTGTTCATTTAGTTTGCATGTTTGTATTAGTTTTGCATATTTTGTTTTTATTCATAGGATTTAGTTTTTGATTTAGTAATAATTTCTTTTTGTTTAATTGTTAGTTTTAGTTTATTGATTGTGTGGAATTTTTTTTAGGTGTTATCATATTTAGCTTTATTTTTCTTTATGTGTGGTTTTTGAATTTGTTTTTAGTTCTTTTTCTTTCTCTTTGTCTTTTAATTTTGATGTTGTGGTTGTTGGTGGAACCTTTGGTACACTTGTAATGAATGCTTGGTAGATAATCGTATCAACCAATTTTAGTACCCTTGGATTTGAAAATAGAAAGTACGTAGGATGGATGATAATCTGTATCCCATGCACAACCATCTAGCTTCTAGGATTCCTATCATAGGGCAGCCGCCTAAGAATGGTGGCATTTATGAGGTTTCTCCCTTGGACGATATAGACTCCAAGTTGGAGTCTTTAGCCTATCAATTTGACACGTTCATATCCATACAAGGGCAAGCTTCTAGGCAACCACCATCCGATAGGCCAAGTCAGGATGTCTTTTCTATGCCTTCAAACCTTTTAGCTGTTGAGTACATATTTGAGGAACCAGCTCCCTACACTTTTGAGGAGCAAGTGCAAGATGCATAAGGTTTCCAGAGATGGAATGATCCGTATTCGAACACATTTGATAGTGAGTGGCATAACCATTCTAATTTTGCATGGAAGCAGGAACAATCTCAGAATGTCTCCCATAATATGCTATATAGTTCTTCCAATCAACAAGACAATTATTGGGACATGTATTCAATCCAACAACCTGCCCAACCTAGGATCCCGTCCCCCGTCCAACAGCCTACTCTAGAGCCCAGTTCACTAGAATCAATGAAGGCTCAAATGCTCCAGACCATGCAGGAACAAAAAGATGACATGAATGTTAGGTTCAATGACTTAGAGCAGCATTATTAGATATTACATTCCCATTCCCAATCTATTAGTAAGCTAGAGACCCAAATTGGTCAAATAGCTGAAGCGGTTTATAAGAGAGAGGAAGACCATTTGCCGAGTCAAGTTGTAGATAATCCCAATGGTGCACCTCACCAAATGGGGTTTCATGAACAAACTAGGCCTGAGAGGGAATTATATGCTGAGTTTGGAGAGAAAGAGAACTTAGAGAGAAACCAAGCCGAGAGGAGTGAAAGAGAACCAACCATAGAGTCAGGTGTATTGAGACATGAAAATGAGGACGTTGAGGAGAAAGAACCATCTCCTGCATCTGACATGCCGATAGAACCTTGTCCTCAATACCTAAAGTCGAATAATGCATCCAACTTTAAGGAAACTACTAGGATGGACGAAATAGTCGAGCTGTTTAGACACGGGCTGATTGGTATTCCACTTCTAGATGTCATTAAGCTCATACCTGCCTATGCTAAGTTCTTAAAAGACTTGTGCACATGGAAATGGCGTATTAAATTCAAATATGCCTTCTTGGGACCTCGTGATACCCTACTTGTTGCTGAATGGCGAGGGTCATTTAAGGCACCGCTAACGTTTCAACCACCTTGAACTTTTCTGTTCACACTAAGTCTGGCTGAAGACTTTAAACTTAGCGAGAGGCAACCCACCTTTTTAAATATGTTTTTATTGCTTTTATGTTTTTGTTGTTTTTGTCTTTGCAGGAATTGCCATGTTTGGAAACTCATTAACTAGTCCAAGGCTACGCTTACGCATGCTCCACAAACTCCGTTGGTGACAACCCCACCATTGTTCCTCAGGTTGTATCTCTCCACCTTCTATGTTGTTATTGTTAGATTTCTTGTTTCTCAAATATGTTGGACGATTTTAATGTTATTGATCATATTGCCATTTGAGATCATTTGATGCTAAGTTGGGGAGGGTGTTTGTACTTGTGGGTCATTGAGGACAATGACATTTTAAGTTGGGGAGTGTTGATTGATTTTTATTTTTGTGGAGTATGTTGTTGATCATATTTTTGGGAAGTGTTGTTGATGATGTTTTTGTGGAGATTGTGATATTTTTGTGAAGTGTTGTTGATTATGCTTTTGTGGAGATTGTGTTGAATGAATTGTGCATCATATTTTTGTGGCATCATGATATTTTTTGTTGAAAATATGTTGAATCTTACTCTTGTAAGTCCAAAAGTGGTAAAAGTGAACTAAATTGAGTTATTTTTAAAAATTTTCATAAATTCATGCATAATCACCATTTTAAAAGCAATTGAGGTGCTAGTTGAAAGGTTTTGTGAGGTTTTTGAAAATTGTTTATTGCAACATGGTTTTAAACATTGAACTATTGATTCTGTTTTGTGCTAGGTTTGTTCATAATTGTGGTTAGACATTGTTTTGTGTAGATGTCATGTGTTTTGGTGTTTATGCAAGTCTCCCACATACTTTACATGCCCATGGAGCAAATTTTCATTTATTATCTTGCGTGTGTTAAAAGTGCTTAAATGTTGCGTGATGATTTGGTTTTGATTTGTAGCCTATTTGACTCGAGTGAGTACGCTCGAGGGGTGTTCTACACCTAATCCCCTAAAGCTATCTAGCTTGGGAGCGGTTGGCCTAAAACTCGTTACATGGGTCCTCTAGAAAGCTTAAGAAGTCATTACATAGATCATGAGCTTTATAAAAAAAAAAAATAATAATAAATAAATAAAGAAATAAAGTCTTGACTTGTAGCCTAGTTGGTTCGGGTGAATAAGTTTGAGGAGTGTTTTATACTTAGTACCTTATAGCCATCTGGTTTGGGAGTCATTGACCTAAAGCCCATTACACGGACCTTCTAGAAAGCTTAAGAAGTTAAGACAAGAAAAAATAATAATAATAAAACATAAAAACAAGTGATGAATGAAAATAAATTATATGTCAAAATCTTGTGTGGAAAATGAGCATTATGTTGCATGTATATAAGTTGGGGAGTTTTGCATGACATTTTAACATTGTGATATGAATATGAAATGTGTGTTTGAAAAGCTTGAATAGAGATAGGCAAATCTTGACAGAAACTTTAGTTCTTTATTTAAGATTGTGTTGTTTGCTTGTTATGTTCAAATTTTTCACTTTACCTTTTGATGAATGTCTTGGTTGTCGATGAATATGGTTGTGTATGGTTTTGTGAGAATGTTGAAAGAGTTCTTTTTACTTTACTCGAGGATGAGCAAAGAGTAAGTTGGGGAGTGTGTTAGAGTCATGAAAGTGACTCTATTTTGGTGATAAAAAGACCCTATGTATAATTGAATTGAAGTTATATTGAGACAATTAAGAGAAATTATGAATTTATGTTTAAAAATCATATTTTGAGTTCACCTTACTAATTTGGCATGTTTGGATTGAAATTTGAGATTGTGTAAGTTGATATTAGGATGTGATTTATTTTCCAGGGTTGATGTTGTCTCATTTATGCCATTCAGGGGTCAAATTGTCATAATCTTGGGGTTGATTTTGTCACTTTCAAACGTGCAGGGACTAAATGGTAATTTTCCAAATTTTGTATAAAACTGCAGCTCATGGTCGCAGATTAGGTGGCTGCCGCCCACCAAAACCCATCACCTTCTCCAATCAGATTCCGGCGAGCTTCTCCGGCAACGGTTCGTCTTCCTCGTGCATAGATCATCACCATGTCGTCATCACCACTGTGATAACGCATCTCCACCACAAATCACGCCGCGTTTTCCAACGACACTTCACATTCCAGTTGTGTTGGGCCATTTTTTGACAACGTTTGGGCTCCCCAAGACTTGACCTTCCTTCCTCACGGCCGGATCTAGCACTTCCAAGCTTCAGCCACCACAAAAAACCGTCGGAATCCGCCAAATAGCCGTCGCGCCTCTTCATCTTCCAGTCGAGATCTTGCTTATTTCAAGGGACCTTTCACCTCCCCAAGACCTGATCTGAACTTCCCATCATCAGAGCTTTCCATCGATACCTTCGGATCCTATTTCTGCCACCATTTTCTAGAAGACCCGCCCGAAAATTAATGTTTTCCGGCGAGTGCGACTGTTTGTATTACAGGCTGTCTGTTGGTCGTTTTCCCTCCTTCTTTGCATCATATCGCTGTCGGTTACTTCCTTCTGCCATGATCAGCTTCGTTTCCACCGTTTCAGCCTCTGTCATCGCCACCATGAGCGGCTGAGTTCTCGATTGTCTGTTACGGCGTAGGCGAGATCGGGATTGACTCCATTTCTCTCCTCATCAGCTCTCAACTAGTTGGATGAGCTCGAACGTTGGACATTTGGTTAAGTTTCTTGTATTCAGTTATATTTGTTTTCGTTTCAGTTTGTTTGCAATGCTTTAATATTATTCTGATGCTCGACGTGCTGAATTGATAATGTCCATTGAGAACGTTTATTGATGTATAACTTTTCACATAATTGAATGTCGGTTTGAGATTATTGAATGTTGATTATGACTTTAAATTGCTTCGGTACTGATTACAATCAAGTTGTATTAGTGTTTAATATCATTTCTACTAGGAATACATTTGTTGTATAATTAGTTGATTGGATGATACAAGTTGATAGGTTGTACTTGTTAACGTTGTACCAACTAGTGGTGTTTAAGGGTTTAGCATTTTTTTGGTTAGTCAATGATAGTCTTTAACTAATCGATCTATAACTAAGACGACGGGGAGACATGATAGATTATACCTAGATTGCCGGGAGATATTTCTATTGATTTGCCTAGCCTTGTAGGTTTAGGAAATTGAAGAGCGAGGAGAGGAATTGTGAGAGTTGGTCTTGAGTCAAACTGAACCCGTAGCGGCAACACTTTTAATATTGTGTTTTAGTTAGCAATTTATTTGATGCTTTTAATTTTCTGCAAGTAATTAGTTTCCTTAGTTTTAATCAATCATTTTGCTAATTTCTCTTTCGTTAACTCAAATATACATTAGGTCATTAGTCTTGCTCTCTCTGGATTCGACCTTGCTTACCGCTAACTACGGTATTTAGGTTTAATTTTGTGGTCGTGACGAACGGTTCGACAGGTACCTCCTTGAGTCACAAACTATGGCTTCTCCTTGGTAGCTTCACTCATATTTTCCTTACCCTTATCTTTTGTGGGGTTGACATAAGGTTTGGAATAAGATGGAGATCTCTTATCGTTTGTGTTACCCTTAAAGTATGGCTTTGGGGCCGAGAGCTTTAAGTTTTGTATTGTTTCTCCACCTTGTTAGCTAGCTTGCATACATCCTCAAATGAATGATAAGGCCACAACTCCACTTTGTGAACTATTTCCCTCTGTAAACCTCCTAAAAATCCAGTGATAGTTTGCTCCTTTTCCTCTAGAATGTCACTGCTCATCATAAGGCCGTCAAATTCCCTTATATACTCCTTTACTCTCTTATCTCCTTGCTTGAGATTGAACAAACTCAAGTAGAGATCTTACTTTTAGTTTTCGGGCAAGAACCTCTTTTTCATCAGTCCCTTCAACTTATCCCAAGACCTCACTCTAGCTTTTCCTTCTCTTTTTCTCTTCTTTCTAACATTCTCCCACCATAAGGAAGCATATCCCTTGAACTTAAGGATGACCACTTTGCATTTCTTCTCGTCCGAATAACCTTTGAACTCAAATACCCTTTCAATCTCACTTAACCAATCATTATAATCATAGGGTCTAAGCTCCCTCCAAATTCGGGTATATCTATCTTAAGTCCCCTATCATCATCAACATTTCTCCTCCTTCTTCTCACAACAACACCAAAATCACTAGACTCACTTGGGAGACTAATTTCAACTTCATGGGGAGGAGGTTGGTAGACTTGACGCCTAATGTTGAAAGAATCAGCATGCATGAAGAGTGGTGGAGATGGAGAATGAAAGCATGGATTCTAAAAACCGATTTTCAAACAAAACTTGGAAAAGATATTATACCTACTCCTTTTCTTTGGATTGATGAAGATCAGCCTCAAAGTAATGAGATCTCCACACTTTAACACTACCTTGAGAGGTTTAGAGAGTGGTCGTGGCTTTTAGAGAGAGTTTTGGTTTTGCTTTGAGTGAACAATGTGTGTTATGAACAAAAATGCAACCTTTTGCATTTATATATACTTGGGCAATTTTGAAATTATTTATTTATCACTTCAAAGCCCAAAAAAATCTTATTTTATAAAGGGACCCCATGAATTTATTATGCCACCCTTTGAATAATCAATATTATTCAAGGGCCCATGTAAACTAAACTAGTTTACAATGACAACCCATAAAGTTACCCTTTTACNTCCAAGGAATTTGAGGGCTTTTGAGTAGATTTTCATAGGGTTTTGATTCAAGGCATCAAAAGGTAAGGATTCAAGTTCTTTATCTATGATTTATTTGTGTAAAGGTTGAGTTCTTATGAAGTTTATGATTAGGGTTAAGAGAAGATTGGAATCCAACTAGAGTAGAGAGCTTAGGAGAGATTACTCAAGCACAAGGTAAGTAAATCCAACCAAGTTGAGATTTGAGAAATCTTTTGAGTAGAGATTTAATAGAGATTTATATATGCATAAGTATGTTATGCTTGCTGAGAAATTGAGTTGAGATGAGAATTTATTCTAGTGTTGTTTGATATGCTTTAATTATGAGAAGTGTTTGATGTATGAAGAGAGATTGAAATTGAGTTGAAGTTGGAGGAGTTTTGTATGAATATTTTTGGGAGTGTTTTCCTTGGCAGGAATTATGACTATATGAGGGAGTTTTCCTCCCATTTTGGATGGTTAAAGAGAAGAGTAGAGTTATAGATAAGTAGAGCTTTGGTATGCACATGAGTTGTTTGAGGAAATGCCTAAGTGAGAAACTACCCTGTCATAGCCGTAACCTTATGAGTGATTTTTGGGCATTCTACGGATTGAACTGGGTTTAGACCAAAACATCAAAGTTATAGCCCTGTCTCTAAGCTTTAAAACGAGACCAAAACCGTAGCAATCCGAGGTGTATAACTCAAGTTATGCCTTCTTGAGTGTGATCTGCGTAGAATGACTGTTTTGATGCAATGTTGCATTTGACATTTCATAAGTGCATTAATGAGCATGAACCATCCATATGCATTAATTGTGCGTTGAAAAGTAGCTTGAGAAAGAGTAGAGAATGTTGAGTATGACCTAGATTATGAGTAATAGCTTGAGATAGAGTGGAGACCTTTGTAAATAAAATACTCTAAAAGTATAGCTTGAGAAAGAGTAGGGAACTTTATGAATGAACTACTCTAAAAGTAAAGAGAAAAACAAAAGAAGAGAATAGAGTAGGTTGTGCGATGGGGAACCCGTGAGTAATGAGTAAAATTATGAGAGTGGGTGCTTTGTGATCCCCAGCCGTGCCTCCGATAAGATGGGGCTGTGACCGTCACGAGAGTGGGTGCTTTGTGATCCCCAGCCGTGCCTCCGGTAAGAAGGGGCCGTGACATTCGAGAGATAGAGAAAAAGAATATACACTCACATGGCCAAGGGTTCCGAATCCATGCATAACCGAGTCCGATCAGTAAAGAAATGAGTAAAAGTCACGTAGAGTGGTAGCGCCCAGCCGTGCCTCCGGTTAGATGAGGCCGTGACATTCAAATGAGTAAGAATGAGAAAACAGAGAAATAGAAAGAATAGAAAGAGAAAATGAGTAGAGTCACGAAGAGTGGAATGAGTCCCCAGTCGTGCCTCCAGTAAGATGAGGCCGTGACATACACCAAAGAGTGTATAGCAAAGAGCATGAGAAAGAGAGACAGAAAGAGAATCAGTAGAAGTCACGTAGAACGGGAGAAGTCCTGGCCGTGCCTCCGGTAAGATGGGGTCGTGACTGTCATGAAGAGTGGAATATGAGGTTTCAGCCGTGCCTCCGGTAAGATGGTGCCGTGATATTTAAAGAAAGAGCTAGTAGAAAAGAATTATGAGAAATGAGAAAGAGATAATAGAGAGAATTAAAGGATGAGAAAGAATGAGATGGAATGAGAGGTTTTGAGCTAGTAAGAATAGAGAGTAGAAGAAAGAAACATGTAATTCTTTTGCATTAATTGCATATACATCTCATACATACATACACGATGATTTCTTCCATGGTTAGTGAGAGTATGATGAGCATAAGAGAGAACCATGATTTTCCTTCATGGTGAGTATGATAAGCATAAGAGAGAACCATNGTATGCCTACTGTGCAATATAGTTGCCCAAATTTATTTGCTTCCGTAAGGAACCCTTTTCGATAATTCATTTACCTATTAAATGAATCATCTGGACAATTCATATACATACTTTATTTTAAATGCATGACTAAATAAAGGAAGCAATTTACATATATGAATTGAAGAACTCTTTCTTCTATTATTTATGATATATATAGATACAAGACAAAATGCTCTGAAACTGACAACACGAATGGTTTCTAGGGCATACACTAATATACATTAACAAATGTGTGGTGTAAGTTTTCTTGGGGATGTTTCTTGTTTAGGGATAGGTGGCTCGGTTTCATGGGGTGGTGGTTGGGTTTGAGAGGTGTTTGTAGGTGGTGTGCATGGGGCTATATGAGTCATAAGGATTTGGGCCATTTGGTTCACCCTTTCTTCAAGTTTCTTAAGGTCTTCTTGGGTTTTTAGGAAAGCAACCTCCTAAGGGGGCACTAGGGAAAAGGATCCACTTTTATTTGACATGAAAATTGGAAAATTATGCTACTGTGAATAGTGATTTTTGGGTGTCGGAATAGTAATATTTGAGGTGGTAAGGTTAAGAAGGTGAAGTTTGTGTAATTTTGTTTAGGAGAATAGTGTTTGGGACTAGGGTGTGATTAAGCTAATTAATCTGGATTAGGCAAACAGGAAGTGTTTAGTATTTGGTTAAGGTTTAATGGTTGTTTAGTTGAAATAAAATTGGTTTCGTTGAATTTGGATGGAATTGGTTAGGTTAGGATGATGTGTAAAGTGGTTAGTTAGGGGTTGGTGAAGTGTTGGAGGAAAGAGAAAATGCAATGGAATGGATTTGGGAAAACTAAGGCAAACTCGTTTCTTCACTTGCACCCCAAATAATTTTGATCAAAACAAACAATTCTTAACACAATTTCTCTCTACAACCTTAGCTCTGATACCAAACTGATATGAAATCAAGTTTCCAACTCCTATTTTATCTCATTTCACTCATACACACAACAATCTAACACCAAAACACACAAGATTCAACCAACTCAACACTAAATCAGCCAAGACACAGACAAGCACTCTCAATCTCTTTTAACACCTTAAATCATCTATCCTAACATGCAAATATTCTCCAAAGATCAACCAGCCAAGACAACTCTCAAAATTGGAACAAAGAAATCACACACAAACCAAACCGTGAATGGGAAAATGGGGTTCAAAAGGCAAAGAACTTACTAGGATAAATTGCCAAGGAGCATTCAAGCTTAAGGAGACTCCATTGGCTTAAATTAATCCATCACCAAGCTTAGGCCGAAACATGAATAAGGAAATGCAAGAAGACTCAACTTCCATTGAAATACTATTAATCATAATCATTTGTCTACTTTACAAAAATGGGAAAGTTGCCTTTATATAGGCAGTACAAATAAGGGAATTGCTCTTTACAAATATCTCAAAATATTACACATAAAATGGCTTAATTCTCCACCACATATTCAAAACATAAGGCCATACATATGGCCATACATATTTAATGCAATGGTACAACTACTCCCTTAATTTTAGGATCTACGTCTGTAACAACTAATTATTTGGCTAACCTTCATCCACTTGAATCAAATAACATCCAATTATTGGGCTTGGGCCAAATAAACCTTTCCACACTTGATACCCATGGTTTGAGCCAATAAAAAGGCCTTGAGAAATGTCTTGAACCTGTAGCACTCCATGGACAAGCTTGTGGACTTCCTTGAGTGATTAAGCCGATTGGTGCATACCTTGCAAAGCTCGAGCTTCTAGATTCTTCTATGGAAACTGTTGCACAACTAAGGATTCATTTGGGCCTTGAATCTCTTCACACATTGGGACTTACTTTCTCTCACTATAAAAACCTAAAACCTCAAGAGTGAACAACACTACTTTGCAATATAAGAATAAAATGATTTTTACAATAAATCTCTCAATAAAGTGGATACGAAAGTCTTAGGCCAAAGAAACCCAATATATAAGTAAACAAGTTTAAGTTGCAGCAAGGATTTTGATTTAAAGTAAGAAAATTACATGTGAAACATGTAATTGCATTATAGCCATTGTGTCTATAAATTGATTGAAACATTTTGTGGGTTTGTGTACATACAAGTTTAGAGTGTCAAAAGTTGTTTCGAAATGGGTTTAGTTGGGTTTTTTGGAGGAGCTCAAAATTATAGCCATTGTGTCTGAAATTGCATTACAAATAGTAGAATTTGGTTTATTACTTTGTTATTTTGGTCAAGTGGATCTAACATAGCATTTATGTGATACAAGCTGTTATAATCCCCAATTACCATCCAATTGATCAAACTACTGGAGCAATTTTCAAGAACGTTTCTAGCCAATCTAGAAGACAAATCAGCAGCCAATCTGATTGATAAGATGGGTTAAAGTGCAATTAGATTTAAACGTTGGAAAAATATCTCTTAAACCCTTTAACTTCGAAGTACGAAATTTAGCCCAATTTTGAAAAACAATCATTTGAATGCTTATTTTGGTTGACGAGATGATTAAATTACAAAGATATAAAACCTGACAAATTTTGTTTAATGCCTAGGTTTTGAAAAGTTACATTTTGACCAAAATTTCGAACACCCAAAAACAAGTTTTTTAGAGTTGTAACAAGTAAATGATTTTTTTAACCAAGACTCATGCTTTTACAATTAAAATTGACTGCAAGGAAATATGCCTAGACTAAACTTTCTTGGATTCTTCCAAGTTCTTCATCCAAGTTGTATTTTTCCTCTTTGATGCTTCTTTGAATCAATTGGGAATTACCTTGCCATATAAGTCCATACTTAAGTAAACTTTCATTAGTAGCTATGCCTAGGGACATAATAGTTTATTATATATCATCCAAAAAGCATTATGACTCATCAGGTCAACAGTTTAAGGGTTGCGTAGATCAATATTATGTGATCAATATCATGCAGGTGGTTTCATCGGTCGTACTCTAATGACAGTGGGTAGACCTACCCTAATATAACTCATCCCCAAATTTTAGATAAGGTGTTTTGTTGGACTGAGTAATATTTGTGTGGTTAATTGGTTTGGGTTTAAACCCACCTGGATCCACCCAATTTGCATCCTTAGTTATCTTATTTGTCATTGTGATATCATTTACCAAATCGTTACTTCATTCCTATAAAAACCTTACATTAAATATTACTAAAATATTCATTTCAATTTAGAATTTTTGAAGAGTGAAAAATCCTTTGAACTCTTTTTCCCCTCAAAACACTCATCTTTATTCTATTCTATTCACTACAAACAAAAACTAAACACTAGTTATATATCCCAATGTTCCTCTTGAATATTAATTAGTTTTATAAGTATATTTCTAAAATCAAAAATAAAATTTGGGGGGATTATCAATTTATGGCTATTTTTTTTTTTTTCTCTAAAGGACAATGTTAATGTGCAATTTTGCAATGGGTGGAAATACTTTTCTACAATCTCTCTATTTCAATGATATTGCTTCCTCTAATTTTCTTGGCTAATAACCTTGTCATGCCCCCTCTTGGGTATTTCTTATCCCGTCGGATCTAAGCACTCTAAGGAACTTAGGATCTCGATAGGAGGTTGATTTTTTTTTTTTTTTTTTTGAAAACCATTTATAAACTCCATTCATAAAACATTTAATGTCATTTATACAATTCAAAACATAATTCTGAAAGTGTAAGCATTAGAAATTAGTTTACACAAAATATTGTATCAGAGTGTTCTAATATGTACACACATCATGTAGATGAACATGCATCTATGGGCAACCAGAAGCATATAGCATGCGCCTCCTGTACCTTGTATGCAAACTTGAGGAAAAATATAAAACAATGAGCTAGGAAGCCTAGTGAGTGGATAATACAATTTATACACAAAAATCGCTTTTAACCTTAAAAACATGCACGAGGAAAACTATAAAACCTTAAATCGTACAAACTCATGCCAGATAAAGTAATCCACACCCTCATACCAAATTTTCGAATGCCATGAGTCATCATATCAAATTCACCAGAACTGATGAACCTATCACTAAACTAAGTATATGTATCTCTCCCAACATGAATCCATCTTTTATCTGAGCCTACACCCATTAGGTATCCATAATTTTCACCCTAACCTATACCCACTAGGTATCCACAAATTCCACCTTAGCCTATACTTGTTGGGTATCTATAAATTCCACTCATCCTATACCTACTGGGTATCCACAATTTCCACCCCATCCTATACCTGTTGGGTATCCACAATTTCCACCTTAGCCTATACCCGTTGGGTATCCACAATTTCCATTCATTCGGTTAATGCAACCACTACCACCACCACCACACTAGCACCCAAGGTACCTAATACAAACAACTAACTAGGCCACCCACAATCTATCCTTAGGGTGGCACCATCCATAATCTATCATTAGGATGGCTAAATCATTACAGGATAACCATATTCGACCCACAGTCTATCCCTAGGGTGTCATGATATGGTATCGTATAAGAGAATCCCACCCACATTATATCCTCAAGGCGTCAAGTATCAATAGTCCACCCACAATCTATCCTCGAGGTGTAACCTGTCTAGAGCTCGTTAGGCGCCCGTCTTGTCATGAAGCGTGACATACACAGAAGAGTGCTATTAACAAAGAGTATGAGAAAGAGAGACAGAAAGAGAATCAGTAGAAGTACGTAGAGCGGGAGAAGTCCCGGCGTGCCTCCGGTAGGATGGGACCGTGACATTAAGAAAGAGTAGTAGAAAAGAATTATGAGAAATGAGAAAGAGAAAGCTTAGAGAAGAATAAAGAGAGAGAGTATGAGAAAGAATGAGAGGTTTTGAGCTAGTAGAATAGAGAGTAGAAGAAAGAAACATGCAGTTCTTTTGCTTAATTGCATTCTACATCTCATACAGCATTCACCATGATTTCTTCCATGGTTAGTGAGAGTATAATGAGCAAAGGAGAACCATGATTTTCCTTCATGGTGGAGTATGAGAATGAGAGAACCATGATTTTCCTTCATGGTGAGTAAGCATAAGAGAAGAAGAAAAAAGAATGGAAAGAGAGAAAGAAGAATAAAAAGAGCAGAACCAGTTAAGGAGAATAAAGATTAGCAAGAAAGAGAAAAACAGTGAGAATTAGAAATAAGAAAGAAAGGTAGATAAGGAAAAACCAAAGAGTGAGTTGTGGGGACAGGTAGTAGAGGATTTACTTATCTGTGTCTATTTTCCTTGTTTGCAGGAATTAGGCGAGCGTGCGGATGGCGTCGAGAGCAGAGTAGTTGGCATACTGTCCACCAGTATGTATTTTGTATTAGAGAAAGTTTTTCAATCAAACAAATTCTTAACACAATTCTCTCTACAACCTTAGCTCTGATACCAAACTGATATGAAATCAAGTTCCAACTCCTATTTATCTCATTACTATACAACAACAATCAACACCAAAACACAAGATTCAACCAACTAACACTAAATCAGCCAAGACACAGACAAGCACTCTCAATCTCTTTTAACACCTAAATCATCTATCCTAACATGCAAAATTTCTCCAAGATAACCAGCCAAGACAACTCTCAAAATTGGAACAAAGAAATCACACACAAAAAACCGGAATGGGAAAAGGGGTTCAAAGCAAAGACATTACTAGGATAATTGCCAAGGAGACATTCAAGTTAAGGAGACTCCATTGGCTAATTAATCCATCACCAAGCTTAGGCCGAAACATGTAAAGGAATGCAAGAAGACTCAACTCCATTGAAATACTATTAATCATAATCATTTGTCTACTTACAAAAATGGGAAAGTTGCCTTTATGGAGTACAAATAAGGGAATTGCCCTTTACAAATATTCAAAATATTACACATAAATGGCTTAATTCTCCACACATATTCAAACATAAGGCCATAACATATTTAATGCAATGGTACAACTATCCCTTAATTTTAGGATCTAGTTCTAACAACTAATTATTGGCTAACCTTCATCCACTTAATCAAATACAACCAATATTGGGCTTTGGCCAAATAACCTTTCCACACTTGATACCCATGGTTTGAGCCAATAAAAAGGCCTTGAAAGTTCTGAACCTGTAGACTCCATGGACAAGCTTGGACTTCCTTGAGTGATTAAGCGATTGGTGCATACCTTGCAAAGCTGAGCTCTTGATTCTTCATGGAAACTTTGCACAACCAAGGATTCATTGGGCCTTGAATCTCTCACACAGGGACTTACTTTCTCTCACTATAAAAACCTAAAACCTCAAGAGTTAAAACCCACTTTGCAATAAAAGATAAAATGATTTTTACAATAAATATTCCAATAAAGTGGATACGAAAGTCTTAGGCCAAGAAACCCAATATATAAGTATAACAAGTTTAAGTTGAGCAAGGATTTGATTTAAAGTAAGAAAATTACATGTGCATGTCTATAAATGATTGAAACCTTTGTGGGTTTGTGTACATACAAGTTTAGAGGTCAACAGTTGAGAGTAGGGTTACGAAGAGTGGGATGAGTACCCAGCCGTGCCTCCGGTAAGATGAGGTCGTGACCTACAGCAGGAAGCTAACAGAAAAGAGTTATGAGAAAGAGAGATAGAAAGAGAATTAGTAGAAGTCAACCTCAGTGTGCCAGTTTTAACCCACATTAAAGGCAAACTAAGACCTCGCAAGCTCGCGAGATGAGTCATGTGCGCCAATCTGGCAATGATCGACGTTTCGATTTTAACCAACATATCGAGCAATGCACTAATGAGTATGATAGCACCTACTAGCCCAGCCATCATGACTCAACCTCGCGCATCAATGTGTACAATGGAGGGGGCTCTCAAGCAACATATCTACAAGCTCACCTACTCAAGGTAAGGTTGAATAGGGCCAACCAGGGCAATCCCCATAATGAAGACTTAAATCGGGTGCAATGAATGCTCGACGATCTAAGAGCCCGCCAGAACAATGCGGTGGAAGAAATAATGAGCTCTCCATTCATGGACGAAGTTCATCAGGCCCCGCTTCCAAGGGGTTCAGGGCGACAAAAAGCAAGTTCGACGGGAAAGATCCTAGAGACCACTTTGACTCTTTCAACGACTTGATGGAGATACATCAAGTCTGTGACCTGGCAAAATGCCACTGTTTTACGGTCACATTGGTAGGAGATGCCAAGAAGTGGTATAAAAGGCTCAAGGCGAACTCAATTAGTTCTTGGCAACAGTTCTCCTCGCTGTACCTACAGCAATTCTAAGCAAGGAGACAATTCGCAATGCCGTTCAGCTATCTTAGCAATATTCGTTAGGAGAGGACAAAATACTGACCTCGTATTTGACGAGATTCTAAAATGAGCAAGCAAAGGACGCGGATGCACCTGAAGAGTCAATCCAGACTTTGCTAATTGTAGGTATCAGGCCATAAACAAACCTATGGAAAGAGCTCCAAAATGAAGACCATGTGAGCTTGACGAAACTCTATCAAATGGTTGTTAAACATCAGCAAGTAGAAAGGTCGTTAGCAGCTCTAGCTAGAATCTTGCCCCGAAGAGCCCTAGACAGGCAATAAGATTGCCCAGCAGATAAACGGAAGGACCAAGACCATAATGATAAGGACTAGAACCGGTTCCAAAAGAGGTAGAAAACATAGAATCGCTAGGAAATGCAACCTTTTCCGTGATATACAAAGTACACCCTCTTCACTCAAGAAATAGCTCATATATATGAAGTCTCCAGTGAGGCTAAGAGACTGCCCGCTCTAAAAAGGATGAGGGGGCTCTGGGCATAAGAGATCGTCAGAAACATTGTCGATATCACTAGGACATTGGGCACAACACCAATGAGTACCGAGCTTTAAAGAATGTCATCGAAGAGATCTGAAGGGGCCACTTAAAAGAATTTGTCAAGGAGGCACCAGCTCGCGAAAGTACAGGCGAGCAGAATAATCAAATCCAGGAAGCCTCGGCCAACAACAAAGTCCTGGTAGGCATGATCTATAGGGGTCCCGACATTGCAATGAGCTCAAGGCACTCTCATGAGCAATATGCAGGTGAGGCCAGGATAGACTCGATCCCCCGAGTAATGAGTTATGAATAGAAGTCACCAAAGTGGCCCAGGCAAGAGAGCAAGGTGATAGGATTCACCGTGGAACAATATGAAGAATCTCTTCGCCATAATCATGATGCGATCTTAATTGCAGTAAGGATCGACAATGTCCGAGTACTCAAGGTGATGGTCAACAATGGCAGTACAGCAAACATCATTTTCTTGGGAGTTTTCTAAGAAATGAGGTTCACAGGGCGACACCTAAAGGCGTGTCCATCGCCGCTCTATGGATTTACCAGGGGTAGCCTAGTCCCCAAGGGAACAATCGACCTACTCGTGACCCTAGAGACAGAACCCAAGATCAGAAGGGTGATGGCAGAATTCTTAGTAGGGGATTGCCTGACCACTTACAATGTCATTCTTGGAAGACCGATTTTGGATGATCTGAGTGCAGTCACCTCGATACATTGCCAAGCAATGAGATTCCTAACTCCAAATAGGGTCGCAACAATCAGGAGCTATAGGAAAGAATCTCGAGAATGTTACAACCAGGCTATTCATGTTGCATTAAAATGGTTGCTCCCAAGAACTAGTCATCGCTGAGTCCAAACCAAACCCCAGGCCTCTAAAAGACACCGTAGATCCTTGCATCCACAAAGAAGAGCCCACAGCGAGGCCACCAGAAGAGCTATGAGAAGTATCTATCAGCGGGGAAGACCCAACTCGCGTGTTGAAAATTGGAAACAGTCTGAGCGACGAACTAGCAAACAATTTGGTAGGGTTCCTAAAGAAAAACCTCGACGTGTTCGCTTGGGTACATGCGAATATGGAGGGGTCAATCTCAAGGTAATGTGTCATAGATTAAATGTTGACCTAACAGCTCGACCAATTAGATAGAAACGAAGATCTATGGATGCACAGCGGTCCAAAGCACTCAAAGATGAAGTTGACAAGCTTCTAAACATCAACTTCATCAAGGAAGTGAAATACTTGGATTGGCTCATCAACTCGGTCTTGGTGAAAAGTTCAAATGGCAAGTAGCAAACTTGCATCAACTTCACAGATCTGAACAAAGCATGTCCTAAAGACAGCTTTTCGCTACCTTGGATCGACCAATCAGTAGATGCAATAGTCAAGAACACAGTACTAAGCTTCATGGATGTATACTCGGGATACAACCAAATCTCGATGTATCAGTACAATTGTAACGCCCCACTTGAGGTACGTAGTTAAATTATTGTTGCATTACTTGAATGTTTATTGATTTATTCTCAATTGAGCTTGTATATTGTTAATATTGGTTGGTTGGCCCTTAGTTGAATTTTGTTGAAGTTATTTTGAGAAAAATGTGAAGAAAATCCCTTAAACTTGCATTAAGGGTAAAATGGTCTTTTCACTCAAAATTAGTTGAAATTGTGGGGAGTGAAAAGAGATAGAATTTCATGGAGAATGCAATAAAAATGAGGGCATTATGGTAATTGACTAAGGGACATAGATGGAATTTTAGCGAAAGTGCAAGGGCAAAATGGGAAAGTGTGGTTATAAATTAAAGTGTTAAGGGTTTGAAACCCTTATTTTCGTTCATTCCACCCCCCACACTCCTCCTCCTTTTTTCTCTCAAATTTTCATTCACTTCTCCAAGGAATTTGAGGGCTTTTGAGTAGATTTTCATAGGGTTTTGATTCAAGGCATCAAAAGGTAAGGATTCAAGCTCTTTATCTATGATTTATTTGTGTAAAGGTTGAATTCTTATGAAGTTTATGATTAGGGTTAAGAGAAGATTGGAATCCAACAAGAGTAGAGAGCTTAGGAGAGACTACTCAAGCACAAGGTAAGTAAATCCAACCAAGTTGAGATTTGAGAAATCTTTTGAGTAGAGATTTAGTAGAGATTTATATATGTATGAGTATGTTATACTTACTGAAAAATTGAGATGAGATGTGTGCTTAGTCATAGTTGTTGGATATGCTTAAATTATGAGAAGTGTTTTTGATGTGTAATGAGAGAGTGAAATTGAGTTGAAGTTGGAGGAGTTTTGTATGAATATTTTTGGGAGTGTTTTCCTTGGCAGGAGTTATGATTGTATGAGGGAGTTTTCCTCCCATTTTGGATGATTAAAGAGAAGAGTAGAGTTATAGATAAGTGGAGCTTTGGTATGCACATGAGTTGTTTGATGAAAAGCCTAAGTGAAATCTGCCCTATCACAGCCGTAACTTTCTAAGTGATTTTTGGGCATTTTACGGCTTGAACTGGGCTGAGACCAAAACATCAAAGTTGTAGCCCTGTCTCTAAGCTTTAAAACGAGACTAAAACCGTAGCAATCCGAGGTGTATAACTCAAGTTATGCCCTCTTGAGTGTGACCGTCAAGAGAGTGGGTGCTTTGTGATCCCCAGCCGTGCCTCCGGTAAGAAGGGGCCGTGACATTCGAGAGATAAAGAGAGAGAGAATACACTCACATGGCCAAGGGTTCCGAATCCATGCATGACCGAGTCCCATCGGCAGAGAATGAGTAGAAGTCACGAAGAGTGGGTTGGTGCTTTGTGATCTCCACCCAGCCGTGCCTCCGGTAAGATGAGGTCGTGACATGCAAGTGAGGAAGAATGAGCAAACATGAGAAAGAGTAAAGAGAGACAATGAGTAGGGTTACGAAGAGTGGGATGAGTACCCAGCCGTGCCTCCGGTAAGATGAGGTCGTGACCTACAGCAGGAAGTTAACAGAAAAGAGTTATGAGAAAGAGAGACAGAAAGAGAATCAGTAGAAGTCACGTAGAGCGGGAGAAGTCCCGGCCGTGCCTCCGGTAAGATGGGGCCGTGACATTCAAAGAGCGAGTTAGTAGAAATGAATTATGAGAAATGAGAATGAGATAGTAGAGAGAATGAGAAAGCTTGAGAAAGAATGAGATAGAGAGAGAGAGTATGAGAAAGAATGAGAGGTTTTGAGCTAGTAAGAATAGAGAGTAGAAGAAAGAAACATGCAGTTCTTTTGCCTTAATTGCATATACATCTCATACATGCATGCACCATGATTTCTTCCATGGTTAGTGAGAGTATAATGAGCACAAGAGAGAACCATGATTTTCCTTCATGGTGAGTATGATGAGAATAAGAGAGAACCATGATTTTCCTTCATGGTGAGTATGATGCGAATAAGAGAGAACCATGATTTTCCTTCATGGTGAGTAAGCATAAGAGAAGAAGAAAAGAGAATGAGAACAGAGAGAAAGAAAGAATAAAAAGAGCAGAACAGAGTTAAAGGAGAATAAAAGTATTAGCAAGAAAGAGAAAAACAGTGAGAATTAGAAATAGAAGAACGGTAGAATAAGGAAAGAACCAAAGAGTGAGTTGTGGTGACAGGTAGTAGAGGATTTACTTACTGAGCATTATTGTGCTAACCCAACTGTTCTTCCTTGTTTTGAAGGAATTAGGAGCAGCTGTCGGATGGACGTCGAGGAGCGGAGAGTATTGGCACTACTGTCCACCAGTTATGATATTTTATATTAAGTAGAAAGTTTTTAATATAGAGTACTTTGTATATGTAGAAAATTATATTTTATGAGTAAAGAAAAGTTTGAGCCCACTATCTTCCATACGCTATGTATGTCTATAATTTGCATAGTATGCATTATCTGAATAGTAGTAGAGAGCAGGTGTTACAACAATAAAGAACACACCTTATTTATTACTGACCGAGGTATTTACTATTATAAGG
Organism: Pistacia vera; assembly: GCF_008641045.1. Lineage (NCBI taxonomy): Eukaryota > Viridiplantae > Streptophyta > Magnoliopsida > Sapindales > Anacardiaceae > Pistacia > Pistacia vera. The sequence goes on along the minus strand of NW_022195056.1, from coordinate 190,331 downwards.
TAATGTCATTTAGCTTGAAGAATGCTAGAGCGAGCTATCAGCATTTGGTGAACAAATATTCTCCGAGCAAATTGGCAAGACAATAAAGGTATACATCGATGACATGCTCGTCAAATCGAAGATCGTCGAAAGTCACATTAAGCACTTGAGGGAAATGTTCAACATCCTCAGAAAATACAGAATGAGACTCAACCCTCTGAAGTGTGCTTTCAGAGTAAGCTCGAGAAAATTTATGGGTTTCTTTGCTAATTAGCAAGGTGTTGAAGCCAACACAAACAAGATTTAAGCTCTCTTGAACATGAAGAGCTCAACTAGCATAAAGCAGGTTCAAAGCTTGACAAGGCGTGTGGTCACACTTAGCAGGTTTATCTCCCGAGCTACAAACAGGTGTCTACACTTATTCAAAACCCTGAAGGGAAATAAATGATTCAAATAGATAGAGGAGTGCAAGAAAGCATTCCAGGAACTAAAGAAGTACTTGGGGCAACTCCCTCTTTTGTCAAAGCCCATCTAGGGCGAGCCTTTACCTATGTGTCCATCGGTATCTAAGTTCGTGATCAACGCGACTTTGATATACAAAGAGGGAGGAGTGCAATGGCCGGTGTATTATGTGAGCAAGAGGTTGTTCAACGCTGAGACAAGATACCCCGAGATGGAGAAGCTCACATATGCACTAGTCATCGCTGCTCGAAAGCTGCAGCCCTATTTCCAAACGCACTCCATACATGTGTTGATGAATTTTTCACTGAGAAAGATAATGTAGAAACCCGAGGTATCAGGTAGATTGATTCAGTGGACCATGCAAATAAGTCAGTATAATATCAAGTACATCTCGAGAACAATAAGAAAGGGGCAAGCTTTGGAAAACTTTATTTTGGAGTTCTCCTATTAGCCGGAAGGTGAAGTAAGCTCGCCAGAAGCAGGCACTTCAGAAGCAAGTGAACTAGAAAAACCAAAGCTTGACAATCTATGGCAGTGGACTTTGTATGTAGGTAGGTCATTAAATGAGAAGGGAGCAGGAGTTGGGCTCTTACTTGAAAGTCTTAAAGGGAACTTTATCCGAGCTGCAATCATATTCGGGTTTGCTTTCTCAAACAACGAGGCAGAGTATGAAGCAATTCTCGTAGAGATTCTCCTTGCCAGAGAAATGAGGGTAGAGTTGATAAAATCTACAGTGACTCTCAGCTCGTGATCCACTAGATTTCTGGGGAATATCAAGCAAAGGAGGACAGAATGGTATCCTATCTCTGGCAGGTAAAATCTAAGCTCAAGCAATTCAAATCTTTCACTGTTCTTCAGATCTTGAGAGAGAAGAATTCAGTAGCTGACACTCTAGCCTGCCTAGCTTCGGCAATGAGTCAAGAAAAGACTGATACAATACCTGTCAAATTTCTCCCAAATCCCAACATCCTCGCTTCACAAGAATCAATCTTAGTAACAAGGCAGAGATACAACTGGATGGATGCGATAATTGCTTACCTAAAAGATAGAACCAATGTTATGAAACTGGACCGGAAGGTGACTCTGTCAAGTGACCAGGTTTTCGGTCTGAGCGGTCTAGCCGGTCTGACTGCCAGGTCAGATCGGTGATGTCATCAAATATTATATTTTAATATTTATTTCCTAACATGTCATTTCGTCTTTCTCTTTCTTCTTTTCTCCTTTGTTTTTTTTCCACTCTTTTTCTTTCTGTCATCTCTTTCTTCTTTATATTATATATTTTCAAAATGTCATTTCATCATCTTCTCTTTCTTCTTCTCACCCGTCACCTCATCTTTCCTTTCTTCTTCTCTACTTCTTTTTTTTTTGTTTTCCCTCTCTTTCTCGCCGTCTCTTCTCTTTCTTCTTTACTTCTTCCATATTCTCCTCTTTTCTCACCTCCTCTTCTCTTTCTTCTTCTCTTTTCTCACCTCTTCTTCTCTTTTCTTCTTCTGCATCTTTTGAAGACTTGAAGGTTGAAAGCTGAAGCTTGAAAGAGATCGTGAATGGAGGACTAGACTGGAGCCTAAAGAGGTTGATTGAAGAGGAAGAGATCGCGATGATTGAAGAGGACTTGAAGAGTGAAGACTTGAAGGAGATCCGAGATCGCGAATGGAGGACTGGACTGGAGATCGCGAATGGCAAAGTAGCAAACCCAAAAAGACAAAAGCAAACCAAAATGAAAAAGGCAAAAGAAAAAAGCAAAATTTTAAAAGTGGCAGACAGCTCGTAAAAGCAAATTGAAATGTATTACAAATTTTGGGGGTTTGACACTTTGATTTATGTTTGTGGTTTTAATTTTTTTTTAATTTTTTTTCATATTTTTAAGTAGTGGACCGGATTGGATGTGGACCGGATTTCATTGTTATACCGGTTGGACCGTCGATTTGCTATGGTAAGATGGTCCAACCACGGTTTGAAACGGTCTGATGCAAAAATCTGGGTTTTTACTCTTTTCAAACCGAAAATATAAGCGAAAACCGGTCGGACCAATTTGACCGCCTGGTCCAGTCCGGGTTTCAGAACATTGGATGGAACAGTGCCCGAAGGTAGAATACACTCCGAGCAAAGTCAGCTTAATACACGCTCATCAATGAGAAACTATATAAGCATGGGTATAATTCGCCGCTCTTGTGGTGTGTTGATCACAGGGATGCAGAATATGTCTTGAAAGAGATCCATGAAGGCATTTGTGGGAACCATACAAGGGTAGATCTCTAGCATACAAGGTGCTTCGCTAGGGTTATTACTAGTCAACAGTCTTTGACGATACAGCAAACTATATGCGTAGGTGTGACAAATGCCCGAGATTTGCAGATGTTCTACAAGCTCCACTCTAGGAGTTAACTACTCTGACAAGCCCATGGTCATTTGCAATTTGGGGAATCGATCTGATAGACCCTTTGCCTCAAGAAAAAAAAGGGTGTTAAGTTCACAATGGTCACAGTAGACCACTTCACCAAGTGGGCAGAAGATGAGCCTTTGGCTACCATCATATCGAACAAACTGAAGGATTTTGTCTACAAAAATATAATTTGTAGATTCGAAATTCCTCATACTATAATAACTGATAATGGGAAGCAGTTCAATTGTAAGGACTTCAAATCTTTCTACGAAAGGTTTGGTATCAAGAAAAGCTTCGCCGCTATTTATCGGCCTCAAGTCAACAACCAAGTAAAGGCTGTAAATAAAGTAATCAAACACACCACAAAAAAGAAGTTTGATGTCCTTAAAGGAAGATGGGCTAAGGAATTGACTGAGGCCTTATGGTCTTATAGAACAACAGCCAGAAGTTAGACAAGAGAAACCCCGTTTTCACTTTCAAACTGGTGTGAAGTAATGGCCTTAGTTGAAGTGGTGATCAGTTCATTTCAGAGAGAAGTCTTTAAGAAACAAACGAAGATCTTCTCCGCTTGAGGCCAGATCTAATCGAAAAATATCGAGCCAAGTATCAGCTAAGGCTCGCCTCCTATCAGCAGCAAGCCAGGTGATACTTCAACTCCAAGGTCAAATACAGGGACTTTGGAGTGGGCGACCTAGTCCTCAGAAAGGTCATTCAAGGTATACAAAACCCGAACTTAGACACACTTGGCTCAAATGGGAAGGTCTTTTCAGGATCTTTGAAAAACTCGCACTAGAAACTTTCTACCTAGAACACTTCAATGGTGAAGTTGTACTACGAGCATGGAACATCGAGCATTTGTGAAGGTATTAACAATAAGTAGCTCAAGTTTCAATCATGTTTTGTTTTTTATTATTCGATGTAAAGTCTTTTACAGACAAATTTCTTTCAATAAAAGAGAGGTATTATTCATGAACTCTATTTTGTTCGTCAGTTTTTATCTATTGTTATTTTGTTCATCATTTATCATCCGTTGATTCAAAATTGCGACCTACGCGATCACATCCAAAACTCAAAGTCAAGAGTTCGAAAAAGACAACTTAGCTTTATAAGCCACACCAAAATTCAACTCGAGATGGGAGAAATCCCCCGAATCAAGAAAGTTAAAGTAAAAAAAACTCGAGTAAAACACGTCGAAGAAAAATCAGTCATAAACCGATGACCAAAACTTGAAACGGATAACTAGTCTAAACTCAAAGTTGTGGCACATAAGATTTTCTTATATGTTTGAAAAGTTCCTCAAGAAGCGAGCTACGCATAATTTGGAGCAAATTCGAATTTTCTATGATTAAGTTTGATTAAGACAACTGAAACGACTCTACAGAAATAAAAACATTGCTTTACAGAAATGGGCAAAATAATTTTTTTCATCAATTGTATTTAGTTTAGTAAAAAGCTAAGCTAAAAAAATAAAAAAAAATAAAAAATCTAAACAGTAAGAGCAGGGGCATCATTGCCAGCAAGACCAAGGAGATCATCGCCAATGGGGCAGGAGGATAGTCTGCAGCGGGAGTCTTGGTAGCCTCTTTAGGGGTAGGAGCCGACATATCCTTTAGAGGCTCGACCAAAAGAAGGTCAACACAATAGGCAAGAGTATAGCTAGAGGAGGCAGATCTTCAACCTCTTGCTTTACATCAGCCTCCTCCTCTCTCTCCTCGACCTCCTCCTCACCTTCGCCGTCAGAATCAAAGTCATTCGAATAAACGTACTTCATGCCCTAGGCCTCAATCTTCATCTTGTCGACTTCCTTCTGATAAGCCCTTGGAAGGAAGGAAAAGTCGAGCAAGGGATGAGCTTCCCACAACTTCAGCACAAGGAAGATCGAAGTTTCCTACGCACAACTCGTCATGGCCAAGTTCAGCTCCTGGACATCGAGCTTGAGTTGTCCAACCTTAGCCTCGACCCTTTTGCGACCTTCCACCTCCTTGGTAAGCTTGAGCGAGACCTTCTCATACTTGGCCTCCTAGTCCGAGGTAGCCTTCTAAGTTAAGGTAACTTTAGAATTAAGCTTGTTGTTGGCACCCCGCTGTTGTGCTAAGCTCTTCTCAGCCTCGACTATTTTGGTCTCAACCTTTGCTCGAGTGGTCTTGCTCACCTTGATTTTGTCAAGGAACTTTATTTCCTTGACCTCAAAGGCCTTGACCTTTTCCTTAAGCCACTCAAGCTTGGCCTGCTTTAAGTCATTCTCTCTCTGCCACCTCGACCCTAGCCAAGGCATCCTCCTTCAGCTTCTCAGCCTCTTGTCACCTCAAGTGAATACCCTCCAATGTGGGATAACTCTCATCGAAGAGAAGCTTGGTCACCACGCAAGCTTGAAAAGAAAGGAAAGTCGATAAAAAAGAAGGAGAAGCATATAAAAAGGAAAAGGGGGCGAACTGTTAATACCTTAGTCACATAGCTACATGCTAGAGCAAGCTGCTAGTGAGGAGACGGGTCTCTAAGACCCGCAAAATTCTGCGGGATGACAGCATCCCTAACCGCTGAGGCCCCAAAGCCGATTGGCTCGGGGAGCTCATTGATTATTGTACTGAGCGTAGCCCAAGCTGCCTCGTCCACCTTCTTATCTCCATGTTGAGAAAAGCTTGAATTACTTCCAACGGGAATGACAGCTTCACCCATAGGAACATACTACTTGCCAAGTCCTTGGTCAAAACTCTCTTCGGTCCACCAACATGCCCTATAACCTCTTTGCCTAAGCCACCTTGTTGCTCAGCAGCTTTCTGCTTTCTTGAGCCCCCGTGCGGCTTGATCGTTTTCTTCTAACCAGAGTCATCATGTTATTTAGGCATCTTATGCTTCCCTAAGCCTTCAGCGGACTTAGGGGTTTTCTTCGTCAGGCTCTTTTGGAGCTTAAGGGCAACCTTTTCCCCAATTGCCTTGAAGGCAATCAAAGGCTTCTTGACACTTGGGTCTTCCCCAAGCTCGCCACCGCTGCACTTGAGGACCGGGCACGAGGCACCCTACCCGAGCTTCCTAATAATATCAACGAGCTGCTTCTTTGTCGGAGCGACTAGAAGTTTCTTGGTAGTCCTAGGTGCTATCATCTTTAGGTGCTATCATCTTCTTCTTTGGGCCCTTGGGTTTTTTCGACCCACATATTTGTGAAGGAGACAAATAGTTAGCGACCTAATAGAGCCAAAAAAAACAAAAAATAAAAAAAAAGCGAGCAAGTAACTACTTACCTTTCTCAAAAATGGTGTTGAATTTGGCGTCGCAGCACAAAAGTCGTACTCTCTCAACTGAGGAAGCGTGATAAGCTTGACAACGTTGCACCTGTCATAAGAGAGATTGCTAAAACGCTGAAGCCGCTCTAAACTCGCTTTAGGAAGAAAGTTTTGCTTGACGTTAACTGCAAAGCAAAAGGACTTGGTTAATTCGACGGTCGAGCTTCGAAACATTCTTTGCACACTTAAGGGTCATAACCTTATTAGCTTCTAGAGCAAAGATGTCGATGTCCCCGATCTCGTGAAAAAAATATTGAGAGTCCTAGTACGAAACTTTCTTTGGGACGTCGACCAAACCATTAAAATGTACCTTTCTTGACTTTGAGAGATAGTATTTTTGGTCCTGACTCTTTTTCAATCTATACAAATGGATGAGCTCCTCTATATATAGCTCGCCCAAGTTAGCTACTTGGTACGCTATATACATGCCTACTATCATTATGTACGATCTCGTCGACAGTTGAAGGGGAACGATACCAAACCGTTCCAAAACATTGGTGATGAATTAATAAGGGAGAATGGACATCCCACACCTCAAGATGGTATCAAGGACCGCCACACGACCGACGGGAGGATTTTTCTAAGAGAAGCCTCCTGGAGCCCTTAGGGAAAGTTGAGGCACATAAACTTTAGTTATGCGCTCAATATCCTTCGCCCCAATCGAGGAATGTGGTTCCTTCTAGGGCCTATGGGCTGGAGATTTCTTCAACTGAGAAATCTCCATTGAAGCATGATTAGAAGAGTATGCCGTATCGAGGTCCAAGCTCCGCACAACAACATCCTTGGAAACCTTAGGGATTACATCCCCGAGAACTATTGAGCTTGCTAGAGAGTCAAACATGCGGTCAATGTTGTGGTAACTCAATGAAGACATGGTGAAAGCTCGCCTCTGGGTACCTAAAATAAAAGTGAACAAGTGTCAAAGCTCAAAAATTCGGTAACTTATCCACACTTTGCTTTCAGTTCAGGCACCTAGGGTAGCTCGTGTCGGACAATAGACACAAGCGAACTACCAAGAATGCAGTAGCTACCTCCTTAAACCCTCCTTAAACCCAGAACTGACGGAAGCACACTAAAAAAAACCCTAAAAAAGCCCTAAAAAGCTTAATGTAACCACGACAATGACCACCCTCAACCGCAAAAGGTGTAAAAATAAGTAAATGAGGGAAAATAAGCCTTATCGAAGTGTAAAGATGGAAGAAACTTGCCGGAAAAGCACTGTAAAATCGAAAGAGCAATGATAGAGTAAGCAAAGAAATCTGGAAACTTTGCAAAGTGTATAGGATTTCTAACGAAGTTGTCCGCTTTTATAGTGGTTTTCATGGGAGACGAAGGGACAAGATTTGACCATAGGCCTCGATCTATAGGGAATCTCAACCCTCCATTCGTCGAACAATCCTGACCATTAGACGTGGCCATGTGTCAATCATCCGCGAGGGTCGATCAACCGACAGACTGCCACAATCATAACCGTCATCTCACATCGCCTTGACTTCACGCATGGGCAGCTGTAGTCACCCATGCACGACGAAAAGTAACTACCAAAGGCTGCTGCATTTAATGCGACATGACCGCATGGAAGTTACACATATGCCCTTCATTACAAATTTCGAGTTTGTCAAGAATATCACAGCAGAGGAAAAGCCAAGTGTTGAGTATGTTGACCGGAGATGAGTCCGACTCATGAAAGTTGATCAGATCTGCATTCAGCGCACAACCAATGAAGCATGAGCTTGATATCAAATAGAGCAATAGTCTTCGAAGCTCGAAACGAACATCGATCACTAAGGGCAGATGTTGTGTGTGATTTTGCCATCAAACTCGGAGAAGTCAGAGGTTAGAGAGGTTATAGCCCGATTCAGAATCAGCTTGACTCAATCGATTGTCCGACCAAGCATAAAATCGTCGAGATGTAGCTCGACCCCAGCATAAGCTAGTCATGACATATTTCGACAATTATTCAACCAGCTCACAGATAACCTTAGATCCCCGATATCTCGGAATGGATCATATCGACAACAATCTTGGTGCAATCTCAACACTCAACCACGAGAATACTGGAGTTGCATTTCAATCTTAATTGTAATCTCTTTATTTTCGCTCTTTCCTTTATACAAAATCTGTATATAAACCCCCTCCAACATGAGAAAGGGGTTAGCAAATTTTTCTAGGATTATTATTGTAAGCTCTCATAGCAAATACAAAAACAGTGGACATAGGCTCAAGAGTATAACTCACTGAACCACTTTAAAAACTCTTTGTGTCATTTACTTTACTATTTTTAATTCATTACATTGTTAGTTACCCGTAATCACACACATCGGTTTCAATTCCGTCAAAGTCAATCAGATCGCTCTAGTTGGTGCAAAATCTTGTATCAACAATTTGGATTGTGTTTCTTTTTATTTATTTTCTACTTTTTAATATCCAATAATATGAATATTCTTTTTAAAATCCTTTTGGAAAACACTTGAAAATATTTCAATAATGGCCTGAGCTGAATCTTTATCTGAACAAGGCCCAGCCCAATTACTGATGAACCCAGTAGGGACCTCTTCATATTTATTGGAAGCTTTGTGACCTGGAATCCAGAAAAATTGTGAGCCATGATGCTGGATATTTGCAGGGAACAACTACTCAAACCGCATAATCGCCTCACAATGTCACAAACTCAAGGGCAAGGCTGCCAAAATTTTCATGGAAATAAAAAAACAGAGCTCATTACCATTATCATATTTAAATTGTCTTTTTCCCTAGAAATAGAGTAGTGTATAATTAAAAGCAAAAGCGAAAATAAAATCAGCCTGCGGTTAAATATCATTTTAACAAGTAATCATAATGGATTAATTCTATTTAATTGATTGAAAATGTAAATATATTTTTCTAAAAGATGCGTTGGAGGAGGAGGGAAATGCGTATGATTACGTGTCAGCATCACGTTCGTCATCATAACCCAAAACGGGAAAATGAAGGGTCCTAGATTTGGGCATGTTGAAGCGCGTTTACCACACGTTCCATTAACTCACGTCATCTACATCTAGTAGTAGTATCCTCGATGGCCTTTGGTCAGGTCCTTTTCATCATTGCTTACAATACCAGTTCTCAATGCCATTCTTATTTAATTCCAAAGATTTTCATTTTTCAATAATAAACGCCATTTCTATTTTAGAACAACACAAAAATACAACATAATATAACATAATTAATTAATTACATTTTCTTTTAAGGAATTCCAGGGATAAATCGTTTACACTCCGACAAGGACTTCTGATCACCACCTTGACAAAAGAAGAAAGAAAATGAACACCGGTACAAGCAATTATCGGCCAACCTGATATTAGCAGAACCCGGTTGGAGCCCCATTAACAGACCGGGTATGGGTCCAAACAAGTAGTTTCCTCCAAGCAATAGCCTCTCAAATGGAGCCACTCCAGATCCGGGTTTAACTACCTTTATCGCGTACTGGCTTGGTATCATACCGGTGAACTGGTTGTTTTCTAGAGATAATGCAGAAAGAGTTGGCATTAAACCCAAGAACAAAGGAAGTAAACCTCGAAGCTCGTTGTTGCTTAAGTCGACGGATATGAGCTGGCTTTGAACGGTGGTTAAGATACTGGGTGATTGTAGGGAGGTGAAATGGTTAAATGAGAGAGTGAGTTGTTGGAGAGAAGGATGGTTAAAAATAAATAAAGGCACTGAGCCACTGAGTTTGTTGTTACTTAGATCCATCACCTGCAAAGAAGTCAAATATTTTAAACTTTCTGGTACTGTTCCTTCTAACTTGTTGTTTCTCATTGAGATTTGAACCAGAGAACTTGGTAGTGTTGCTGGTACTTGTCCAGATATTGCATTGTCGCTCGCGTCTAAAAAATAAAGGTTTTTGAGAGAACTCAGCTCAGGAAACTCACCGGTGAACTTGTTTGATTGTATTTCGAGCCTTTTCAAGCTAGACAAACCATTGAAACTCGCAGGAATTCTGCCTTCAATGTTGTTGTTATCAAGGTAAAGCTCTTCTAACCTAGAGAGTGACCCAATCGAGGCGGGTATTGCACCAGAAAACACGTTTCTTGACAGGCCGAGTCGAATCAACCGAGTCAGATTGGATAACGAGTCAGGAATAAACCCTGAGAAATAGTTGTTTGAGAGGTCGAGTGTTTCTAAACAAGGAAGGTTCCAAGAAACCGAAGACAATGAACCAGAGTAACCCGCTTGGTCAAGACTGAGCTCAGTGACCCGGCTCAACTTGGAAACTACAAGGTCGCACCTGAACCCACAAGTGAATTTCTCACTGAAAAGGTTGTCGCATGGATCAACAGAGAAGTCCCACGAGCTCAAGCATGAACCAGGAGTCACTGATTTGGGGTCGAGCGAGTTCTTTAGCTCTTTCAGAACCTCAACGTCTGCCCAGTAGGTCTTTGACTCAACAATGACCAACAGCCATGCAACTGAGGCTATTAACAGAAGTAGAGAAGACAGAGAGAAACTTAGAGAAGCCATTAGATTATTTCCACACGGAAAATAAAATTGAATGGAATTTTTTCAGTGACTGTGAGAGTGTTTGAGATAAGGAAAATAGTTGCAGAAAAAGAGAGAATCAGGACCATCCGTTTATGGGGGTGAGAGGATCTAGTACAAGTGGGGAAGACAGAGAAATGGGTTGTGTTGCCACTTCAACTCAGTTTGGGTCAGAGATCTTTTTGTGAGTGGTTTCACGGGCAAGTGTCAGAACCTTATATAATGCTCCGAATTTAAATTTGAACGTACGTATATGCTTCAAGAGTGAGAGAGAGAGAGATGAAGTTGCATATATTAGCGACACCTTGAATTATTGAGTTAGTACGTCTGTTGTATTGGCTCAGGTCAATTGCTTTCTGTTGAGGTGTCATCGTTGTTTATCATCCACCATAGACCGATGAAACAGAGTGAAAATGGAGCTAATTAATCGCTCCAAGCACTTGGGAAACAAGAGCTTTATTTTATTACTTTGAAATTGGGATATCGACTCTAGGGCTCAACATTTCAATCATCATATATAGCAGGCTATTTGAGATCCATCAATGAAGAAAAAGAGAAGTGTTGAGTATTTACTGAAACAATATCTAGCTAATTAAAAAGTAGAGCAATAATATCAGTCGTCTTATTGGTCAAAAAATTGTAGCTTTACATTAATTTCACATGGGAATTGGTTGGGGTCTATGTACGATGTCGCAGGGCGTAGGGAAATATGTGATAAAAACTTCAAAACACTTGTCCCAATGGATGGAGCAAACTGTACATGAAAGTTTTGGCCTTTAATTTTGGTATGCAAATCCTGAAATAGTAATTAACAGCAGACCCAATTAAAAGTTTTATGAGGAGGCAAAGGGAAATGGAGGTGGCCGTTAGAATCAAATGCCAGCATATATTACACCTTCTACAGATACAGTTGTTACAACATCTTCAAAGTTGATGAATAATGGCATCTGGTTCTTATGTAAAAGTTGGTGGTTGTATTATATTTTTTTACATATATTATTGCTAATTGCTAACAAAACTTTCGAAAGTCTCATCATTTCCAGCATGTAGATTCTCATAATTAGGTACACCCAAAAAAAATCGATTAAGTTGTTCATTTTTGGGCTCAGTTTTTCTTTGTTTTGGGTCCCCTGGTGGTTTGTTGGGTTGTTTAATGGTTAGAGCCATTATTCTATTAATCTAAAAACATAAGAAAGTTTAACAACAATATTCTATATGCATTAACATTAAATTACTATAAATTATTCATCTTTCTTACAACAAAAGGCAACTGTAAAGGCGTAGAAATGGAAACATTTTTTATAGGAACTAGATGCAGAGGTTGCGTGAATTAGAATCAAATCCATACTTTAATAAATTTCCTCTTTCTCATCCTTTAAACTTAAGAGTTTGGAATGCACTTGATATACACCACTTATATGATTTGGCCATACACAAATGCATTACCCACTAATTGGACAAGTGGAGCAAAGAAATTGAGAATTGAACTAGTAAGGTAGTATAATTATAAAGAGTAATGTTAGGTCTACAACTCAATCTCACAATTCTCTTTTACACCTCTCGATGTGACAGTTTACAATTGGTTAATTAACAAAATAAGTCTTGTCTGCTTGTTATGAGTCCTACTTAACCAATTGCAAGCTTAATCGAGGGTTGTGAGAGATGATTGTGAGATTGAGTGATGGTCGCAACAAACTAGCATTATTGTTGTGTAAGACTTGACCACCTTCTAGAAGTAGTATAGTATAATTGAGATCCAGTAGCAACGGCTATTAACAGCAGAAACAGTTTGAAACGTTAGGTATCTGAAGAGCCAGCTCTACAAAAATCTGACACATTAAAGTTTCTAAATTTGTTTATGACCAAGCGGCAACAAAACTGAATATCCTAGCAAGAACAAGATTAAAATTAAACCTCTTTCTCATGGGTACGCCACAATTACAAACATCTGAATTAGTCAATTAAAATAGTGGATATATATTATAAAAAAATAAATATAAAAGAAAAAACGATTCATAATAAGCTATAAGCTATATATTATCTCCCTCACTATTCTTTTCTATATTTTTTAAGGGGAGCCATAAACCTGCACAATAGATACAAACATCTTTACATTCCTTCTTTAATATTATAGCATCAAGTGCCTTCTACAATTCTATACACCAATTGACCTACACACAGATGCCATGTCCCTACCATATCTGTTAATTCTACCAAGAGTCCAATTAGTATTTTAGAGAAACTACTACTAAGAAATGCAACCCACTAATTCTGCCTTTCACAAATCATGGAACCCTATCTTTAGACCATTCAAAATTGGCATTCTTTTCTTGGTTTCTTCTCGTGACGGCAGCCAGATATCGCCTTACATTTTCTTGATTTATTTCAAACATGAATGACAATTCTGTGATCTGCAAATACACCCTTTGCCATTTATATATTGCATTGTCAAGGCATTAAAAGATGTACACTTATAGTAATCATAAACTGGAATAAACAGCATATATATAATCTGTGAGATACATGGGCAGCATAATGACACAATCTATGAAGATGGAATCAACATACCTGAATCAAAGTACTTGGACTTAGACCGAAACCCTGGCCAGTAGTAATTTCTTTGCCATTCAAAAATATAGAACTCCGACCAAGATTTCTCAAAATGAAGGAGCCATCTTCTTCCATCTTTATCAGTGCCTAGCAGAAACCGATTCAACAGTATAGAGTGAACATAGGATATCCAAGAAGCTAAAACAAGTATTTAGTAACCATCTAAGCAGCATTTTGTCCCCAAAATCTATTGAAATATGTTGATCAGATAATATAGTGGTCTCTTGCAAATAGAACCATATCCATGTGCATGATGTCCATTAAATTATTTAAAAATTGCTATGTTTCTCTAAGTAACAATCAACAATATCGCTCAAGTCTTTGCAACCAAAAAAAATTGAAATTTGGCATATAATCAAATTAAAAGAACTACAACCTGTCGTCTAGATATTTTGTTGGCACGTCCTTCTCTTCCCAAGTCAATATCGACATCAACATCATCTGTTGCCCTGCCAAGTATGACCTACAGAGTTGAAAAGAGGTTGCACTGTAAGAAGGAAAATTTTGCTTTAATATTGCTATTAAATGCAGGAATAGAAAAATACAGAAGTGTATGTAACAGATAACATGCCAATGTTGCCAATGTCATGGTGTTAAATTTTGACTAGTCAACTTTTTTTATTTACAACTTGAATTTAAAGACTCCTACATTACTAAAAATATTAATCGATTGGCAAACTAAGCAGAATTCATTTTTAAAATGCAAATAACAAATAGAAAAGAGTAAACAGGCTTAAACTTTACTCTAGTCAATAGGAAGTAAAAACATGAAATTGTATAGGCAGATCATTCAGTAAATATAACCTAGACTGCTTGCATCTTGCTCCTTGCAAGACTAGTATTGAAGTTCCTATCTTCTTGTGGTTCTAGTACAGTCACTGCTGGAACTGTTGAGGCATATTCAAAAACACATCATAATCAAATCAATTAAATGTTCAATCTAGATCATCATGTCACTAACCTCCTAACTAATGAATTTCCACTTGCAATCTCAAGAATCATTTATTGCCAAATGATTAAACTACAAAGAGATATAAAGAACAAGATATAACTATATCTAAAACAAATGTTTTATTCCTAAGTTAGACCATCCTTGAATTATACAATTGAGCAAGAAAAGGTGAAAATTAGAAGAATTTACCTCAGTTTCCTTAATATACTGCTTCAAATGGCGTCCGTACAGGAGGGCAAGTGCCCCTTGGTATCCAATTGCTCTTTGCACACAAGATTGAGCACATTGCTCCAATCTAATGATTGTCCTCTTAGTATCGTCATGTTGATACCTTGACACTGGAAATTTGAAGGAAAGAAAATCAACTCAAAATTACTATGGTTGCAGCCACAATGTCACATGTATTATACTGTCATTCTCTGCATTGAAGAACATGACCATTTGGAAATAAAAACCACAATAAGGCCATATATTATAATCAAGTGTGTGAGCGTTAAAACTGTGGAGTTCATAACAATATATTACTGCATATTGAAAAAGGTTAGACAGAAGCAGAATAATATATCATAAATTGATAATAGAACTGAACTCTAGATGAGTCACCTTCTGTACTATAACATGTATCAAGATTTTCTGGACACAAATCCAAATCAAGTATCTGAGAGGAAACATAAAAAGTTACAAAATGTCAAAACTGACAAAAATAAATAAATAAATAAATAAAGAAGGAAAAAATATTAATCCCCTCAATAATTGTAAGATTTACCATTGATTCAATATCAGAAAAGTCTGGAATGTGATCATCACTCTCATATTCTTCTTCATCCAGCCTGGCTTCTGGATCTAAGGTGGAGGGGTTTGCTTCTCGTTCAGGAATATTGTTTCTACTGGAACTAGATTTTGCATGTAACAACACATCTGAAGCAGAACTTGCATGTAGCGACTTTTCCTTCAGTCTTGCATGGGTAAGAGATGTTTGGGCTGAAAGTGCTGATCTGTATTGGATAAGATCTTCATGAGCATTGTTAGCCTGTTTGGAGATACTATTAAGACTGTCAACATCAGTAGACTTGGATTTGACTCCTGTACTACAAAGTCGAGGGTTGTGCTTGGGTTGTGGAAACATGTCTGATACTCTTGTGCGGGAAGCAGTAAAATATTGTGTAGAACTGTTGTCTTTCTTCATTCTTCCTAGCTTTTGTTCACGATCCTTATGAGCATCAAACGAGGAAGCCAGTTCACTTGCCCCTTTATAACTTGTTTGTGGAGCCAAAGAAGCGACTACTTTACTTGGGATAAAATCATCATTGCAAGGAATTTCTGTGTCCTCACTGTTCAATGTGCAGAATATCTCCCCATCCAGCAGGTCATGAGATGGGGGATTGGGTCTTGACATAGATGATGGTACATTGACTTCTGAACAAAAAATATTATGTTGATTGCCATGACTCATACTTGATTGTTCAGCAATAACCCCCAATTCTGCAAGATTTGAACCATCAGGCATCGCAAGGCATGTATGAGGTTCTTTAACATCAGGTACATCATCTCTATGGATGTCATGAGGAGAACTCAATACTATTGGATTAAAGTTATCATGGCAAGACTTATCAATTGAGTTTTTCTCGTCCGCATCAATGAAATGAAGCTCCTCTTCATTCCCAAAGTTTAAAAGAGAGTCTGAAAGATCCACTAAATCAAATTCTGGGTTGGTAGGTAAAACTATTCTCCTCTCATTCATGTCATCTGGAAGTATATATGTCTCTACTGAACTCTGACCTTCACCTCCATGGCTCATATTGATAGGCATTGCAGGTGGTGGAATAAACTCCATTGTTTTCCAGAGAGGTGTCCTAGTCTGTGGAGATGAATATCCCAATACATGAAAAGGAGCATCATTTTCTAGCAATGCATCTGAGGGTTTCATTCCCTCAACAACTGGGCAATTTTCAAAGCCAATCAATCTCTCTCCCAGATTATGTGCTGAATCTTCATGCACATTTTCCTGCTCATAAATGGGATGCCCTACCGAATCTTTAATGAAATTATTATCTTGTGGTCCGTGATGCAAGTAATCTATATCCATTTCCTGTAACTCAAAACAGTTCTGGACAGAATCTCCAAGCATGGAACTTTCAACTGGAGTATCATAATGAAAGCTTGCATGCTCTTGATAAGCAGTACCATCTCCAATACCATCACTCATCTTTGGTGAAGCCAAAAAACCAAGTTTAGGAGAGTTCAAATACTGGATACAAGTTCTTTTCCGCAAGGCATAATACAGTCTTCGAACACTCTCGGCTTTCCTTTTTGGAGGAGCTCCTGAATGGTCCCCAGCAGCACCAGACCTAAGTGACTTTGCTTGATTATTAGCAGCAGAAAATTCAAACTCTGCCATATGAGCAGCAGCTTCTGCTGCAATAACAGGGTCATAGAGGAGAGAATGCCACCGATGTTGCAATTCTGCTATGGAAAACTTGCGGGAAAATCTCACTGCGCCTTTAGCAAGTGCTTCCAGAGAAGCACCTGCCTGAAGTAGCAAAAGAAATGTATCAGTGAATTAAAGATTTATCCTAACATTAAGTATATGCTTTATGCAGAAATAGCAACAGAAAATGTCCCGAGGTGCAAAGCCATCCACAAGGTGTTTGATTATTGGTTACACTATACTATACTAGCTCCGGTAACCAAGTGTTTAGTGGAAGCTTAGGAATTGAGGGTTTTGCTACATCACTGGGAGGTGTACATTAATGGAACAGCTATTTAGCAATATAGGCACCACAGTACTAACATTAAACATAAAATAGTGTGACGCTGTTTATTACAAGAAACCTGTTCCGGTAACTTAAATAGGAGCAAAATTCTGAAACAGAATGAAATTGGGACGCCACCTAAGTGTTTCTGAAGAACACCACTTCCAATTTCATCCTAACACATTTCAGTTACAGAAATCCATGCCGGCAAACGCAGTCTTCGAACCATAATCGCTTTAAAGAAACTTAATAGTATTCACACAGTATAAACATTATGACTAAGGTGAACACAGGTGACAGTAACATAACCAAAATTTCAGTTGCAACGTTAATATCAACACAAAATTACACGGAAAATTCAAAATTATATCAACCGTAGATTCGATTTCCTAATAGCTAATCAATGCGTTTGTCAAGAATAAACCTAGGGTTTTTTTCTACTAAAATATGCAGAGTAATTTAGAAGCTAAACAAAAAATGAAGTACCTCCACAGCGTTCTTTAACAGGATGTCATCTTCAGGGATCCATGAAGACACTGAAGCGGCATAAGCTGCCATGTGTCAGATAGATTTTACAGCAAAAACTGAAGTGGACCAAAAATGATTCAATCTATAGGAGTGGAATTGGGGGTTTCCATGAAAATAAACTTAGAATTGAAGAAGAGAGGTGGAAGAAAGTGAATTATGAGAGGTAGTACAACTAGAAGAGAGGCACTGAGGCAGTGATTTGCAGAGTTTTTAAAAACGCGGGTAATAATTTTGAGTGGACCTCGTGAATGTGAAGCAGGAAATATTATTTTAGTTTGAAAAAGGAGATGATACTTTACAGAATCGGTAGCTAAACCAAAAGATGCTCCTCAGAGGGAATCCTCGTTTCAATTCACGGATTTGGAAGCGTATTTGCTATATCGTATATACTACTTACTTGATATACGTATAATACCGTTAATTATTTTAATTTGGAAACTTTTATTTTTGATAAATTGAGTTGCCTGGTGGTACAATTTTGTTCAAATATTGAGTTGATTTATCGCTTCATTATCAGTGTCTAATTTAGCAATTTTTTTTTGGTTTTCTTGTTATCGTGATCATTGTTTTATTATAATATTAATAAATTTGATTAATTACATGAATTATATATATATATATTTTTTTAAATCTGATAATTGTCTCTCTTGTGAAAGAAAATAACTAATTCTGATTATTAGAGGGTTTGTCATCACGCTACAAAGGAAGAGATTGATATATAGATTTTCTTATGACCACATCGATGATATTAATAAATTATTATTAAAACATAAATTATTATACAAAATAAAGTGTGTATATATATATATATATATATATTAAGTAAACCCAATAATCAGTTTTCCTTGAGAAAAAACAAATAATCCCAATCACTAAAGGTTTGTCATCCCACCATAAAAGAAGTAGTTGGTATGTAGGTTTTCTTATGACCATTTTGGTGATATTAATAAAGTTATTATTAAAGCATTTAGACGACGGAGATGTGTATGAGTATCATCATAACAAAATTGGAAAGGATTCCTTCTTCTTTGTCATTTGAGATGGAGTAAAAAACCATTTTTATGAAATTTGATGAATGCCTTGAAAATATGGCAATCTGCGCAGGATCCGACTTTTTTACAATTGATTCAACACTGATTAGACCTCGCAGGATATGATAATATTCCTTCAGATTTATATATTTTGTACTGAAATAAAATCCAATTTACATCCTAATTTTTAAATATAATACATTTTGGACAGATGAATTGTTATGCGGATTTTTGCGTGAGTTGGGTTATTTGATATGCAGATCCTGTTTTGCAGGCTTCTTCTGCTTGTCCGAGAACCTACTACCAGCAAAAAGCAACGACAGGGAACGTGAGGAAAGTTTTTTAAACTAAAATTGGATATACTACAGGCCGTCATCAAAAGTTATATGCCTTCAACCTCCAACCAAGCTAAATTTTTTGCCACAATGTGTCAACTCAAGGAGCAGTTTAGTAGAACAAAGCAAGATTTTTTTTTTTTTTTTTTCTAATCATCGGATTTCCAGACCAGTTTACGCGTATCTCAACTAATCCCTAGAACCTTAGAATTGTTGATCGGGTCAGAGCCCCAATAACCATTCTTATTAGGGTCTGGGAGACTCAACTCATGAAATTTTTTTTGTTCTTTTACCATCAAGTCATTATATGGTTGTCAGAATAAAGCAAGATTCACAATTCATGGACTTGAAGAGTTGTTATTTCCTTAATTAACATTCTAAATGGTTTTCTAAATGTCATTAAGGAGATTGTTTAAGCTTAGTAAATGTGAGTTTTATTAGAGTAGGGGATTGAATAAGGTAAAAATTCTTAGAATATTTAGAGAAATGATAGATATCTTTTTCTAATCAATTCCCATTTAGCATATCTTCTATTCAATAAATCCATGTGATTTGCCAAAGATAATACTATATATTTTATACTAAATTTGGGCACTACGTAAAGCAAAGAACTTCTCCTCATATCCCTTAAATAGTTAGTTTCAGAATTACGCAACAAAAAGTTATAAAACACTATGTGCGAGTAGAGTTTATAGTAACTATCTCTTGCCTCCTCTCAAGTTTAAGAAAATATAAACAAAGCCTCAGAAGTATGAGAGACCATCAATAACGTCCTTCCAAAAAGTTGGAAAATTCACCACTTACCTCCCTTTAACCATGAATTCTAATGAGTATAATTAACATGATGATTTTGATATTTCCTTAGGTAATAAGCCTTGAATCAGATAGTGTACTGTACTGTTATATTATATGAATGTAAATCATTTCATTCTTTTTATACAAGTCAACTGAGTTCATCAATCAAACAGAATATTTCTTCATAAATGGTAAATGTGATAGAATAAATAAGGCAGTAAAAGCCTGAATGTTCTGTCATGATTATTAGCACACTAGGATATTACATAAAAAGGGCTGAGATTAGAAATCCAGTTCTTGATTATTTCATAACCCAATCTAATTAAAACAAACCTGGAGATTATTATAATCGCCTGAAGAAGAGATTATAAATACAACTTCTTATGATATATAATCAACCAAGGCTGAGATTGTTGGGGCCAAATCCTCCTCCTCCTCCTCCTCCTCCTCCTTGAGGGAAGTTAGCATTGTACAGGCGAAAAGCGTACAGGTTAGGTGCTCCATTTGATAGTGCCGTTGCTGATTGATAATCTCCATCATCAACTAATCCGTAATTTAGATTTGGATCCTCATATTTTGCTTCCTTTATTTCCAAAATGTAATTAAAATTTAACAAAAATGATAATCAAGTTGCCCTATATACACTATCAAGAAAGGAAATAAAACAATAAAGTGAAGAGTCTTACAAAGTTGAGCAGGATGTTTCCATGTCTTTCCTCCAAGCTTTTTAGCTGCCAATTTGATCACAAGAAAAAAAAATAGTGAAATAACTGAATGTGGGTACCTTAAAGAAACAAAAATAATCTGTTTAGTTTTGACCTTCTTCTTGTATGTGTCAGTCTGAGTTTTGATCACATGGTACTGTAAACAACAATGAAATTACAACTGTTAGCACAGATTAAACATCTAACACCCAAACCGAGACAGAAGCTTACAAAAAAAAGAGGTCCATTAACAGGTCTAAAAAGATCCAACCTTTCTTTCACGGACGGCATCAGCTGCAGCGGTCACCTTTTGCTCAAGACTGCTCAGTTCATCCATGCTTAGATCGTCTAAATCTTCACCAATCCTTTGCCTTTAAATACGTACATATACCCTTATCAACTTTACTCTAATTTATTAACTCAAAAATCATAATTAAATACCATGACAAAAGACATAACTAAGAAAGAATTTAGGAGTTACCTGATCTGCTTCCTTAGCTTATCATTGACATCTTTCAGTTTCTTGTAGGTCTCTTGCATTCTCTGCAAAAAAACATAACACATAAAACTTAATTGCAACGACAAAATCTTCTAAACCTCACAAATATATATATAAATCAAGCACAAGATCTTGTAAGATAGTAGTACTGACCCCGTAGTGCGTGCTCCACAGGTCAATTCCAAGAGTGTTCTGGTATTGATCAAAGATATTTTTGGTCCTAATCAACAAGAAAATTAAAGATTTTCATTAGGGTTTGACATGCATATAAAAAGAGAGAGAGTGATGGATCTGTTAGCATACGTTGTGGTAGGGCTAACGAACTCATGAAATTTGCCAGTGTTAGAAAACATGATTAGAGAAACCTTAGCATCACAGAGAACTGTGATTTCTTGTGCTTTCTTAAAAATACCATTTCTTCGTTTAGAGTAAGTAACCTGTCTGTTGGTAGGGTTCTCAATCCTCTTAATCTCGATCTTTCCGCGACCCATTTGTTTCCTTCTTCTTGTATGAAACCACAACTAGTACTGCTAGTTATTTTACAATAGAATTACTAAACAAAATGATGAGAGCTAAGGGGTGTGGCCTTGCATAGGCTTTTCAAGGGAAAGAGAATAAGAAAAGAAGGAGACGCAATAGAATTACTAAACAAAATGATGAGAGCTAAGGGGTGTGGCCTTGCATAGGCTTATCAAGGGAAAGAGAATAAGAAAAGAAGGAGACGGAAGTGGGAGTTTCCATATCTGGAAGTGGAGATAGAAAGTAGGAGTGTTGTTTAACTAAGAATATTTGCTCAATTGATGAATCAGCATTATTATTGTTAGGCAAGCGTCATGCATATACTTATAACATGTGATGTGGGGAAGTGCTTGGACCGTGACTAGAGGATCAGAATCAATTCGATAAGCCCTTTCCACCCACCCAACCTCTTTACTGACGTTGTTAATATAACAATTATGTTGAATCAAGTGAAGAAGAGGATCAAATTATATAACAAATTGGAAAGGCTTTAGTACTCCAAGTGTGTGCAATCGCATTAATATCTTATACGTACTATTGATTCAATATAACTTTGAAACACATTCGGTGTTTTTTAACCCTCTATTTCAATAATGGAGAATTGACACTGAAAGATCCGACGAATCAGAAACAGTTTGCAAGTCATTGTAAGTCTAAATCTTGGAGAAACAGGTTAACGTTATTAGGAGAGCCTAGCTGGGAAACAGGTTCTGTCCTGGTCTAACTACATATTTCTAGGCTTGGTGCCAGCTTTGAGATCTCTTCACAATGATCAATTCTTCATCGTCATCAAAAGCTGCACTTCCTTGGCTTCTAGTCCTTGTCTTAAGCTCTATCTATTTGTAACTGAATAGTACTCTTACTATATTAAGTGAATACACCATAAAGTTTGTATTAACTATTACTATATATATAGTTAAACGGTAGACTCAAACCCTTTCTAATACTTGCATATATTACTTCAAACTTCAAAATTCATCAATTTAATGTTTCTAAAAGGGTAGTTTCCTTTTGCAGAACTTCACGTGAACGCCTGCAGTGCGTTTATATTGGTTTTGTGTTTATGATTTATACTGCGATAAACTGATTTAATTAACAAAAAGGTGCATACGCATGCAAAATACATAGATTAGAATTATTTTCTTCCCAGATAAAAGAAAGTTATACGAAGCATTTTGAACTTCTCAGCCTGCCCATGATTCCACTATAGAAGTAGATCTGCTGGATTTGATGCTCAGTAACTCAGTTAAGATAATTATTTGTATGATTCCCAGATTAGTTACTGAGAAATTGAATGATTAATACATCAGAGAAAAGTATAATGAATATATGTTATATTAAGTTAATACAGATGCTTTTAGTTTATAAAGGTTCGATTGGAGCAGTGGGGCAAGAATATCTCATAGGGGCGTCTGGTTTAAGGAATGTTAGATTATTAGAAAGTTATATAGATTACCTTAAAGATTATTGAGAATCTTTAGAAAAATATGTTTGGTTAGTTGGAATAAATTGGTGGGTATGTTTTTTTAATATTTTTTGTTGGAAGGAATAAATCGGTGGGTATGTTGTTTAAATTACTGAATTGTCCTTTAATTAAATATTATTATTATATTGTTTATAACCCCCTACATTTAAAAACTTAGCAAAAACAACCTTATAATAAAAGTTTGAAAAATCAATAATGCACCCCCATCAACCCAGACACTGTCGGCCGCTAGAAGCTGGCAACGTAATGGCGCATGGAAGGCATGAAATGGCCTCTATGCCCCGTATGGCCATTTTTGACAGTTTGAAAATGGCCTTAGGCTCCGTTTGTTTCGCATTTGGGAATACTATTATTAGTATTCCCAAAAAAGTTAAACAGTAAAATGTCATTATTCTCAAAATATTATTCTATATTTTTCAATTTGTTTTAAACTTCCTAAATTTGTTAATTTAACAAAACACCCTCAAATAATATTTTTAGAAATTGCAAAAACACTCAGGCCACCCTCCGACGGTGGTGGCCGGCTGTCCGTATTTAATGTGTAGGTTAGGGGTATTTTTGTTAACTTTTAATATTTTACATAGGGGATATTTTATTAATTTTTAAATCTTACATCGTAATACCCGCCCAATTTAACTTTTTTCAAAAGATTATTCTAAAAACTATCATAATAATGACCAAACGAAGCCTAAATTTTTGCAAAATTTGCGTGGGACCGTGGTCTCCATTCATCATTCATTGGATCCGCCCCTGCGATCAATGCTCAGCTGTTGCATGCATATGCTGTACAGGAATTAAATTTTATGTTTAGAAAACTAGTGAATAGATATATAACTCCAAACTGTATATGTCTTAGAACAATACAAGATTGAATCCTCAATGTTTCCAGAAGAGAGAGATTTATTGGCCATTCTATTTTGTTTTTAGGCATTGTCAGCCATCAATATCTAGTGAAAGGAAAGTGGCGGTACGCGAGTGCATCAGCATGGTTTCTTCCCTTACTTTTGGACTTCTTTAGAGAGAAACAAGTTGGAGCTGGATCGATAGTTTAAGTTGAAAATTTCAAATTTTTTACACCTCCTAACTGAGACCTTATACCAATTAAAGCAAACCATTACTCAAGAAAATATCCAAACAAATCACTCAAGTCATTGTAAGACACTATGTATAACTATATAAATAGCAATGCAAACATCCTATGACTTGTACAAGCCCTTGCATTTATAAACACTGCTACTTCTCAGTTCTCTCACAAAGCACTCTCAATAACGTCCTTTCAATAAACTGATGGCCAATGACATCTTACAAGCTCACAACGTTCGTGTTTCAGAGAGTGGAAAAAGATATATAGTACTTGGACATGGAATGGGCACTGACCAATCAGTGTGGAACAGACTTCTTCCATTTTTCACTGGTATGTATCGTGTCATTCGCTACGACCTAGCCTGTGCTGGTAGCATGAATCCTGATTCTTTTGATATTATAAAGTACGCTACCCTTGATGGGTACGTAGATGACCTACTTAACATTCTCGACGCTCTTGGGGTTGATCGCTGCGCTTTTGTGGGTCACTCCATATCCGCAATGATTGGAATCTTGGCTTCCATTCGGAGACCTTAGCTCTTCTCCAAGCTCATTCTTCTTTGTGCTTCCCCAAGGTAAATCATTTAGATATTCAAAGTTTAATCTAGTCAGATTTTATAAGCTTAATCAGAATTTAAAATTTATGCATTCAGATTTTTGAATGACGACAACAACTATCGTGGGGGATTTGACCGAGCGGAGGTACAGAAAATGTTTGCAGCAATGGAGGCAAACTATGAGGCATGGGTTTATGGGTTTGCACCGGAAGCAGTGGGTGCAGACTTGCCAGAAGTTATTAGAGAATTTAGCCGGACCCTATTTACAATGAGGCCCGATATATCATTGTTTGTTTGCAGAACAATAGTCAACACTGATATAAGGAGCGTGCTAGGCCAAGTGAGGGTACCATGTTGCATCATTCACTAGGGGTGAGCACGGGTAGCGGGTAGAACCGGAACCGGGGGTAAGAACCGAAACCGGAACCGGAATCTACCCAAAACCTGCACTGTGCGGGTAGGTTCCGGTTCCAATTTTTTGGAACCGCTACTGTGCGGTTCCGGTTCCGGTTCTTACCCCCGGAGGAACCGGAACCGGAACCAGAACCTGTAAAAAGGGTACCCTGTTTGGAACCTGTAGGGGGTACCCTGTTTGGAACCTGTTTTAGAACCTGTTTGGAACCTGTTTTGGAACATGTTTGGAACCTGTTTTGGAACCTATATTGGAACCTGTTTAGAACCTATTTTGGAACCTGGACTATAATGAAATATTTGTGAAATGTAAATAATGGGGGAGTTTCTATTATTTTACATATAAAAAAATTTAAAATAGAAAAAGTTAAATTTTTAGAATAACCTAATTAAATAAAAAAAATACGAATACAAATACTATTACATAAAATACACCATATTAAAAGCTTTAATATATTATAATACATTAATATTAAAGTTTTGATCAATTAGTGAATAATTGGAATTATGATCCAATTAAAAGTGTTTTACATTTTTAATGTTATTAAAAGAATTATTTTGTGAATAAAATAGTATATTTGATTGAGTAATAATATATTTAGTTATTTACTTCAATTATCAAGTTCTAAGTATATCTATAATAAATTGTAATTAATTAATATATTGATAAATTGATAAACATTAATAAATTTAATTACTAGTTAATATCATACTTAATCAATATAACATACATTATAGTTAAATGATTACTTAATTAATTATAATTTTATAACATTACTTAATTGATTTATAGTATAATAATTATAGCATTACATTAATTGATTACTACTTAATTAATTGACTTTATTATAACATTAGTGCAAACTTAATTAAATGATTAAAAATTAATTAATTATAATATTACATTAAAAATTTATAGTATAATTATTAATAGTTAATTTACTATAACATTACATTATAGTATGATTATATAATAATATACATTACATAATTAAATAATTATAATTGATTATGAGTTATGAATTATGTTTTAAACATTAGTAATTATAATTTGCTACATAAACATTAGCACAATACTAATTAAAGATAAGAATTAATAATTATAACATTACCTTATAATATTTCATTATAAACATTAATTAAACTTACATTATAGTTAAATAATACTCAATTAAATTATAATTATATATTACATTATATTATGATCACTTACTTAATTATAGCATTACATAGTTAAATGATTACATAATACATAATTAGTTATGAATTTATAACATTACATTATAAACATTGTAATTTACTAATTTACTATATTACATTACTTATAAACGATTAAAAATTTAATTAATTATAACAACCTTATATATCTATATATAATTACTTAATCAATATAACATTCATTATAAACATTAGTATTTAATCAAATGATTTGAAATTTAAAATTATAATATCAAATTATAGATTTATAGTATGATTATTTAATTCATTAACATTACATTATACTATTTAGTATGTCATATATTAAATAACATTACATAATTAAATAATACTTAATTGATTATGAGTTATGATATTATATTTTAAACATTAGTAATTACTAATTTACTATATAAACATTAGCACAATACTTAATTGAATGATAAGAAATTTAATTAATTATAACATTATCTTATAAACATTAATTAAGCATTACATATAGTTAAATAAATTCTCAATAAATATAATATTAATTATATTTACATTTATATGATTACTTACTTAATTATAGCATTATATAGTTAAATGATTACATAATTACTTAATTAGTATGAATTTATAACATTACATTATAAACATTAGTAATTTACTATACTATTACAATTAATTAAAAGATTAAAAATTTAATTAATTATAACATTACTTTTATTTGTAATATGATTACTTAATCAATTAACATTCCATTATAAACATTAGTATATTAATTAATGATTTGAAATTAATTAATTATAATATTAAATTATAGATTTGTAGTATGATTACTTAATTCATTATAACATTACATTATACTATTAAGTAGATCATATAATAATATAACATTACATAATTAACTAATTACTTAATTGATTATGAGTTATGATATTATATTTTAAATATTAGTATTACTATTTACTACATAAACATTAGCACAATACTAATTGAATGATAAGAAATTAATTATTATAACATTACCTTATAAACATAATTAAGCATTACATTATAGTAAATAATTACTCAATTAAATTATAATATATTAATTACATTATATTATGATCCTTACTTAATATAGCATATATAGTTAAATCATTAATAATTATTAATTAGTTATGAATTTATAACATTACATTATAAACATTAGTAATCTACATACTATACATTACTTAATTAAACGATTAAAAATTTAATTAATTATAACATTACTTTACATATTTGTAATATGATTACTTATCAATTATAACATTCCATTATAAACATTAGTATATTAATCAAATGATTTGAAATTTAATTATTATAATATTAAATTATAGATTTGTAGTTAGATACTTAATTCATTATAACATTACATTATACTATTTGTATGTCATATAATTAATAACATTACATAATAAATAATTACTTAAGATTATGAGTTATGATATTATATTTTAAATATTAGTAATTACTAATTTACTACATAAACATTAGCACAATACTTAATAAATAATAGAAATTTAATTAATATTAACTTACCTTTAAAAACTTAATTAAGCATTCATTATAGTTAAATAATTACTCATTAAATTATAATATTATTATATTACATTAATTATAATCACTTACTTAATTATAGCATATATAGTTTAATGATACATAATTACTTAATTAATTAGTATGAATTTAAAATACATTTAAACATTAGTAATTTACTATACTATACATTACTAATTAAACGATTAAAATTATAATTAAACATTACTTATATATTTGTAATATGATTACTTAATCAATTATAACATTCCATTATAAACATTAGTATATTAATTAAATGATTTGAAATTAATTAATTATAATATTAAATTATAGATTTTAGTATGATTATTAATTCATTATAACATTACATTATACATTATAGTATGATCATATAATTAATATAACATTACATAATAAATGATACTTAATTGATTATGACATTATATTACAAACATTAGTAATTTACTAATTTGTACAATATTTAATCGAATTATTATAATTTATTAATTTAAACTTATATTATAATTTATGGTATGATTATTTATTAATTAAACATTCTATTATAAACAATATATAATACTTAATTAAATGATTAACAATTTAATTAATTATAATATTACATTTAATTAAATATATATTACTAATTAATATAATATTACAATTTACATTGTAGTATGATCACTTAATTAATTATAACATTACAATTTACATTGTAGTAGATCACTTATTTAATTATAACATTACTGTTTCTAAATTAAATATCTAAATTAATTGGTATATTATAAATACCCAATAACCAATTATAACATTAAATAATAAATTATAAACATTAATAATTTATTAACTTATCAAATAGACCCCTGGCAAATAGCAATGTTAGTAATTAGTATTAAGAATTGTTGTTGTTTAAATGATTTTGGTGAAGTTATTTTATGTGAATTGTGATGAATAATTGTTTGTGTTTTGGTTTTGATTGACGAATTTTATGTGAATTGTGATGAATTGGTTGAATTCAAGCGTTGCTTAGAGATTACAGGTTATGAGTTACATGGACACAATGAATGAATACGAAAATTTGTTAGGGTGTATTTGTAAACTTATAAGTTGTTTTGTTATTTTTTAACTATAGGGGGGTAATATGATTTTTACAGGGTACCTGGAAAGGAACGGACCTGCATTTTAGGTTCCGGTTCCTGAATTGAAGAACCTGTACTGTGCGGTTCCGGTTCCGGTTCCTTTTTTGGGAACCTGTACTGTGCGGTTCCGGTTCCGGTTCCCCGGAAAAGTAGGGTACCGGAACCGCTCACCCCTAATTCACACTGCCAGGGACGCCTCAGTCCCCTTATCAGCGCTGAATATTTACGAAACATCTTGGTGGCCGTACCACGCTGCAGATATTGAACACTGAGGACCATTTGCCGCATTTGAGTGCCCCTGCCTTAACGGGCCAGCTATTTGTAGAGCACTACCACGATAGCTTTTTTGTTAGGATAAATCAAAAACTAGCCACATGATCGATTATATATTTGTTTCTACGGTTTTTGTCCACCAGATAAGGATATTTAAAAAAAAAAAAAAAATTGGCAAAATCATCTTGTAATTATCAGAAGTTTGTTGTATATATCTTGTAGGCAAAAGGTTTATGTCATAAATCGGGTTAATAATGAAAAATATATAAATACACAAAAGCAAGAACCGAATCTAAATCTAAACCTAAAATCTATTCATAGAAAACCACAATATTCGGTGTTCTTTAAAACCTAAGAATTAATTTCTCAATCCTTCTAATATTATTGTACCACTTCTCTATCTTTGCATGTATCAAATCAGGAGTCACAGCTCATGAGAATTAAGAAAGTTTGATTTAGAAAGCATCACTTGCTGGTCTCATAGTAAAAGAGTAAAAGAGGATTTAAGTTTAAATGTCTCCGAATTTGAGTCCCCACGATTGTTAGAAGTGATCACTGGAGCTCATACCTAACTAGTAATTTCAGGATCCGGAGAATAGTCGAGATATGTGTAAGCTAACCAACACACTGGGTCATAAAAAAAGTTTGATATATATATATACACTTAATTTGAAGAACACATTACTCTTTGTTCATGATATTATATAGCGACTCAACGTTTTGTTTAAAAACATCAAATTCTCATTAATTAATTTTAAATTTCAAAGGGGAAAAAACTATTAATATAGAGAGATTATTATAAAGAAAAAAAAACCTAAAAAATATATATTTTCAATCATATATATTGTTTCAAACTCGAGAAATACGTGTATATATATACTTAGAGAGGTATTCTATGCTTGATCTCTCCTCTAAAATACGAGTACATGTGCATCATTAATTTAATGACAATCCAAAATTTATGAGTACAACATTATTAATTCATTAATTTATAATACCATGTGGTAGAATAATTTGAGCCCTTATTTCAAGCAAATGAAATGAACTTTATAACCCGAACTTTGACTCAGTTGAAATGTAAATCTAGTTATCATCTTCTGTTCTAATTAAGGCCATTAATAACTATAATTTTTGGTTCATTTCCTTATAAATAATTCTTATCATATAAAAAAAAATGATGATAAAAAATACATTAATGTTACGCATACAAAATAAGGATCCCAACTTTGCATCTCAAATGATATGACAATTTTCCCCTTAAATTATATCGAGCGTCTTTCTTTTTATTATCATAATTTCAAGCAAAAAAATCATCTTGTAAATATGGGAATTTAACGGAATATATTGTAAGGGTCATGATCCTCTCCTGATTTGGGTTCACTTGAACTTTAAGAATCTCATCATATCAGTAAATTTTTATTTATTTCTCGCTTAGATCTATTTGTATATTCATATTAGTAATGACAAATAACAAGCCTTTGAAAGCTTAGATTAGGAGAGAATCTTGATATATATTGTAATGAGGAATTTCTTAAACAATAAATAATAGGATTAAAATATAATTATTTATTAAAACATGTGTCATTGTGATTGATTTCCAATCATATTAACTATTAAGGGGGTGTTTGGTTGGGGGTAATATGGGATTACTGGAGATATGTTATCTTATATTACTTGATTACCACGTTTGGTTATCAAGTAATTTAAGATTCTGATAATCTTCAAATACCAATAGTAGTTACTGTTAGTAATATTAGAGGTAATCTGATTACCTCTATTTTCTTAAGTATTCTAAGATTACCAAGGTAATCTTTTCTTTTATTACAATTATATCCCTTATTTATAAAATATTAGGACAATGATGCCCTTATTTTTAAATTTATTTACATAAATATGGTTTTTACTATTTTACCCTAATTAATTAACTTTTTGGACAAAATTACCTTTGAATTCAAAACAAATTGTAGCCCACCCAAGCCACCACCCCCACCCACCTATCGTCGGCAACCACTGCCTCGGCTAGCCACCGCCGCCACCGGAACGGTGCACAGAAGGCTGAAAAATGGTTGTCGTGCTCCGATATGGCCATTTTCGGCCAGATCTCTGGCTGGAAATGGTCATACGACGCACGGTGGTCATTTCCTGCCTTCTATGCGCCGTTAGGTTGCTGGCTGCCAACGGCCTGCGGTGGTTGCTGGCGGCTGGCAGTGGCTGGGTTGGCGGGGGTGCTTTGTTGATTTTCTAAACTTTTATTATGAGGTTGTCTTTGCTAAGTTTTTAAAATGCAGAGGGGTTATAATAATCAATATTAAAAAATAATATTATAATAATATTTAATTAGAGGACAATTCAATTATTTAAATAACTTACCTATTAATTTATTCCTCTCAATCAAACATACTAATATAACATACCTATCAACTAACCAAACACATTTTCTTAAAGATTATAACGTACCCATCAACTAACCAAACACATTTTCCTAAAGATTCCTAGTAATCTTTAGGAAAATGTAAACTATCATTATAACCCTTCTAAATTATAAAAAAAACAAAAGCCCCATTAGAGCGAGATTAATATCATATACCCTACTCGACTATCCGTGCAAGACAGGACTTATGGGAGATAGGACTCTTGTGAGACTAGATTCTTTTGACTTAAGAATCTGCAATTTTTTTTATTTTTTAATTTCTCCCGATTAGAGTGTTTTTTTTTTTTTTTTTTCCTTAAATATGCATTATTTCATTAAATACGTATCCTGAACATGTAACAACAATACAAAAACCTTAAATGAGAAGAGAGAAGAGGAAAGAAGAAAAAGTATAAAAACATAGTATATAAATTTGTAAGAAAGATGCCAATGGTATTTACTATTTATGGTTGAATTTTGATGACAAGACATAAATGCATATCGGCCTCCATAATCTTTATGGGCTTCTCTCGTAATTTGGACCACATTTAGAATTAAATGCGTCATTCGGATTCAATCTGCGTCAATTTAATGCGTACCCCTTTCCTGACCTACCTCATTGAATTTTATGATACATAATTTTAAAAATAATATGTTGAAAATTATCATTCATAAAAATTAGAAAAGTCCAACTAAATTAAATTTCTTGTGAGAGTAAAAATTGTTTTCCCTCTGTTCTTCCCAATTTCTCCTCGAGAGGTATGCGTCAATAAACAATACAAATTAAAACATATTTTTGTGACTTCCGTCTCTATTCAGCAATTTAATGTCCTTCCTATTAGGAGTAAACGACTTTTTCCAACAAAAATGATTGTTTAACGGCATTTTTCCATTCACAGACTTTTAAAATAATATTTTATTATCTAAATTTATATTTTAATGGTGAACAGAGAGCAAACTCGATCCAAGTTGTTAGATTTTTTAAGAAGGAAGACCGATGAGTCTTTTGAAAGTGAAAGATTAGATTTTGGTAGTTGCAATTGGTCAGAATTTGACTTGGGAGGGGCGGTTTCGCAAACCCCAATCGTTTGGTTGTCGACGGTTGATAGAGTCAATGGAATTTGGGTTTAAAGGGTTTTGGTGAGTGATAATCGGAAAAGAAAATAGTGGTGGTATAAGATCGCATTGATGTCAGAATCGGAATCATAATATAAATTTGAGTAATGAAGTGATATTTTAAAAGTTTGTGGATAAGAAAATGTCATTAATGATTAAACCAATATTTGGGTGGGAAAAAAAATCGTTTACTCTTCCTATTAGTAGCCATAATGCAACCTAATTGATTGATTGGTCTGTTCATTCTTATTTTAGTTTACTAAAAATAAGGTCATGAACCACTCTTGATGGAAAAAGATATAGTAAAAAAATATTTTATGAGTTCTTGAGTTCAAGTCTTCACATGTGTTAACAGGATTGGTTACTAAAGGGTTTATCTAGTCTTCAATTTCAGAGTCTCGAAAGAATAGTTGAGGTGCGTGTAAACTGGTCCAAACACCCCGATCACAGAAAAAAAAAAAAAAAAAAACTAATAATAATTGCATGGTTGCATTGCATAGGCGTGGCTGGAAGTGAGAAACTTTCATACTGCGCCAAACTTTCATGGTGTTGTTGGTTAGTATTAGTTAAAGAGAAATAAATGAATTCAAAGTAGATTAATAACAACCCAGTTTCACTTTTAATAGTATTAGAAAAGATAAAAGTTATCAGGAAACGGATGCTTCGTTCGGTAAGTACATTAATATCTATCCCATCCAACGCTATCAAGCTATGACATTGCATTTAATATCAACCCACGTGTCTGTTGAGTTGAATTTAAAGCTGCATATATTATCAGTGTTTTTGTCAGTTGAAACTGGAAATGGAAAAAATGGAAGAGATTGAAGGTAGCATAGCTGATCTTAGAACAACATTTAGAAGTCGAAAAACCACAAGTGTTGCATGGAGGAAAAATCAGCTTCGAGGTCTAATAGAGCTAGTTCAAGATAACGAACAGAAAATTGCTAAAGCCCTTTATCAAGATCTAGGAAAGCATCCTGCTGAAGTTTATCGTGACGAGGTAAACATATGTATATTCATCTCTTATTCTAGATCCATAATTTATAATTTGTGGAGTCAGGTCACGTGATTTATATAACTTGTGTTTGATTATTGTGAAATAGATTGGAATAGTTAAAAAATCAGCAAACCATGCTTTGAGTTGCGTGGAGAAATGGATGGCCCCAAAGAAGGTTCGAGTTTCTGTAATTTCGTTATCACTTGGGCATTTCTTTTCATGTATATGGTAAAAAGTTTGTGTTTTGGTGGCAGAATCGTTTGCCGTTGCTGTACTTCCCGGCAAGTGCACAAGTACTGTCCGAACCACTTGGAGTAGTTCTTATATTCGCGTCTTGGAACTTTCCTATATGTGAGTTTAATCAAATATATATGCATGGAATTCAGTAATTGGATTAGGTTATACTAGGATTTTTGTGTACTTCTTGTTTCAGTTCTATCTGATATACGCTAACATATATCTTTTAAGGATAATCTTGTTAAGAGCTTAAATATTATCGTCAAACACTTTCATTGATTTCAGTTCTTTAATAATTGATAGTTGTTCAACATGATGCCACAACCTATTTGACCAATGGAAGCTTCAGCTTTAGTTGACAGAAAATTTTGCATATAATTCACTGATCAATATTGTTACTTATACTGTTTTTAAGGTGGGGGTTCTATTTTCTATACCAAATGCGTTTTGATGGAGATTATCAACCGCATTACTTCACATGAATTTTATCCTGTTTCATAACTGTATTGTGTCATACTAAAGTTTTCTGGTAGACATGTATGAGTGATATTCTTGGGTGCAGCTCTGGCATTAGACCCATTGATAGGAGCAATAGCTGCTGGAAACACAGTGTTGCTAAAACCTTCAGATTTAGCCCCAGAATGTGCTGCTTTTCTACAAGAGACCATCCCTCTTTATTTGGATTGCAATGCCATTAAGGTCATCAATGGTGGAGCAGATGTCGGCGAGAAACTACTGCAACAGAAATGGGACAAAATTTTCTTCACAGGTATATATATATAACTTCCCAAATTTGCAATTCATGAATCTAAAATATTCTGTCAGGCTTTCACAGATGAAATACGTGATGTGCACTGACCACTATTTCATCAAATTAATAATCAAATGCACATTACTAGTTTGTTACTCAGCATGCAATACTGGGGCGGGGATGATAAGAATTATAAAATTTTGCATTTTTATGAATATATCTTCAGGAAGTACAAGAGTGGGTCGCATTGTTATGACCGCAGCTGCTAAACATTTGACTCCCGTCACTCTAGAGCTGGGTGGAAAATGCCCTGCTGTCGTCGATACTCTGTCCAGCCTCTCAGATATAAAGGTACTTTTGACTTACTGTTTACTTCATCTACAATGCTTTAAAGGCTTTTAGAACAGAAAGGTAACATTATATTGAATTAGTTTCTAGCTAGTCAATTTGATTTTAGTTTGCTCTTGTTATTGTTGTGATCTCAAGGTGATGGCCAAAAGAATCGTTGGTGGGAAGTGGGCGGCTTGCAATGGGCAAATATGTATTGGAGTTGATTGTGTACTTGTGGAAAAGAAATTTGCTTCTACTCTGGTATGTATTACATTCACTCGACTAAAATTTCCTTGTATTGTGCTTAAAATAAAAATCTTAAATTGACTTGCATAATTCTTTGGTAGATTGATTCACTAAAGAGAACAATCAAGAAATTTTTTGGTGAAAACCCCAAAGATTCAAACAGCATAAGCAGAATTGTCAATAAAAACCACTTTGACAGACTGAGCAAACTTCTTAAAGATCCTCGTGTCGCGGCTTCCATTGTTCATGGCGGTTCATCAAATGAAGAAAATTTGTAAGTTACTCTGATGGGTATAGCAAGCATGTAAACATTGTTAAACCTAAGTTTTCATGCCGGATTAGCTGGAGCCAGCTAATTTTTGGTCTGCCAAAGCCACAGGAAAACTAGGATTATATGATCTCTTTATTTGCAATCTCCAAACTCAATTAGAAGACTTCCAAATGGTCTTATTCCAATAAATAGCCTGATTTCAGTGCAAACTCGAACAGGTTCATTGAGCCAACCATCTTGTTAGATCCTCCACTTGATTCCGAGATCATGACTGAAGAAATCTTTGGTCCACTGCTTCCCATAATCACAGTAAGAATATTCTGATCTTTCTGTGCTTACCATGTTTTTGACATCATGTTTGCTTTGTAAATGAAGCGAATTTCTTTTCTAACAGTTAAATAACATTCAAGAAAGCATTGAATTTGTCAACTCTAGGCCCAAGCCTCTGGTCATTTATGCCTTCACCAAAGATGAGACATTCAAGAGACAAATTTTATCAGAAACATCTTCAGGAAGCGTAGTATTTAATGACACCGTGGTTCAAGTACTGCTCTGCTTCCGTCTTTTAGTTTACTATGATAGTAATTTTGATATTTAACACAAAATTTGAAGAAAACTAACGCAAATCTTGCTCAAATTTTTATTTTGTTTACAGTATGCGGCTGACGTTCTACCATTTGGAGGTGTTGGGCAGAGCGGGTTTGGAAGGTACCACGGGAAGTACTCGTTTGATAATTTCAGCCATGAAAAACCAGTGATGCAAAGAAGCTTCTTCCTTGAGATGGAACCAAGGTATCCTCCGTGGAATGATTTCAAGATAAATTTCTTCAGATTCGCATACCGTTTTGACTACTTCAACTTAGTGCTTCTACTGCTTGGGTTGAAAAAGTAGCATACTCCTATTTACATATAAAAATAACCCGTCAACTCTCCTATCAGATGGGATGTACAATTTAGGTTTTCACAGTATATGGAAGCTAGAATTGATGTCATTGGATAGCATTGAATATGCATTAGACCTAATATTGTCATTGTATTATCTGGATTAGGAAACTACTGAGAACATCACACTAAGGGTGCGTTTGGTTCAGTATTACGAGAGAATATTATATTACTGAAAAGATAGATTACAAGAGAATCTTTAGAGAAATATGTTTGGTTGGTTGAAGTAAATTGATAGGTATGTTATAATAATATGTTTGTTTAGAATGATAAATGAAAGGGTATGTTATGTAGATTATTATATCGTCCTTATTTTTAAATAATAATATAATATTATTATTTTATTCTATTGTTTTTTTAACCCCCTATATTTGAAATTTTACTAAAACACCCTAGCCATATAAAACTTTAATTTGTAGCAAAATCACCCCTACCCACCCCAAGCCACTGTCGGTAGCGAGCCACCATCGTCGGCAGCCGCTGTAATGGTGCACGATCGGTCGGATCTGGCTAGTCGTGTGCTAATAAGGCTTAATCCGACCATGGATCTGTGAAAATGTCAGATCTTTGGCTGTGAAACGATAGCCATTTCATAGCCAGATCTATGGTGTTTCACGGCCTGATGTGAAACGGTCAGATCTGGCCATTTCCTAGAAATGTCTTTACCGGCACACGACCGGCAAGATCCTGCCAATCTTGCTTCGATATGATGACTTTCGCAGGCGACCAACGGTAGTGGCTAGTGGCTAGCGATGGTCTTGGGTGGTTGGGGATATTTTGTTAACTTTTAAACTTTTTTGTGGTGGGGTGTTTTAGCTATATTTTCAAATGTAGAGGCTCTGGGTAATTGTTATTTGGTAGACATATGAGGGCAAATGTGTCTGAAATAATAAAAGATTAAGGGTAAAATAGGGTCAAAATTAAGATTACTTTGGTAATCTTATATTAACTCCTCTTGGGAAGATAATCTGATTACCTCCAATATTACCCAGGAGCAGATCCAATGAATGACGAATGGGGACCATGGTCCCCACTCAATTTTTGAAAAATTTTAGATTTATTTAAATTTTGCCTCTATAGAATTTGAAATTTTGGGAATGGAACGGCCCCATGGTAAGTTTGGATTTTACTTTTGTAAAACCCCTTTTTTAATCCTAATATATATATTACATATTTTTTGTGATTTTTATTTTTATGCAAGGGGATCTGTCAGTTTTTAAAAGTTTTATTAAAAGTGAAAATGAAAGGAACAAGAGCGGTTGGGTTTACATGTAACTGGAAGAGAAATCTGGGCATTTTTACAACAGAAAGCTGATATGGCAGGGTTATGGTGAGAATAAAAGAATTTTAGGGCAGTTTCATAATTCAAAGAATATGTTTTATATATAAACTGGGTTATTCCCCAAAAATCAAAATGAAGAAGAGAGAAAATCCCATAAAGAAGAAATAAAGAAGAAGCAAAGGAGAAGGAAAAAGAGAAGAGAGGGAAGAATGAGTTTGGCCAGTTTTATCCATCTGATTTTTTTGCACTTGAGTTGATGGTACTTGAGAACCAGGCCGAGACATATGTTATTGACATGCGTTTTTGTGATAAATTTGTTCAGTTACAAGGAGATGATTTGGATAAGAATTTAGTTCGGTTTAAAAAAAGATATTTTGTATTCGTTGGTGTGTAAGCTTGTTAAACTTGCATTGATTTTACCAATTGCGATTGCGATCATTGAAAGGGCTTTTTCTACAATAAATCTTGTGTAAAGTCGTTTACGCAACCAAATGGGAGATCAATGGATGAATAATTGCTTGGTCACTTATATTGAGAAATGTATATTTGATACAATTAACGATGAGATGATTATCTAACGTTTTCATAATATGAAAACTCGTTGAGGACAATTATAGAAAAATTGTTTTATTTTTACAAAAATTGTGTTTTTTTAAGATATTTATTTGTATTTTGTAACTTTTTGTTGAAACTCATCGTAATGAAAAAAAAAAGTATAGTTATGATTGGTTTTAATTTTTTTTTTTTTTGCCCCCATCGAATGAAATTCCTGGATCCGCTACTGATATTACAATAGTAAACACTATTTATAATAAAAGATTACGTAATATTTTATTACTTAACAACTAAATGAGTGAATCTTGAAAATTAAACAAAGATTATAGGATTAATTTTATATCACCCCGAACTTAACCTAAACATTAGTGCAAGAAGTCTAGTTTAATGGTGATTTCCAACCAAAAAAAAAAACTAGTATCTATATATAATGCTAAATATATAAATAAATTTTACAAAAATTTGTATAAAAACTGTGATAGAAAATGAGTAAAAAAGTGAACACGATGATGAATTTCTCTTTTTGTACTCAATCTTCGTATATAGGGTAGGGATGGAATATTATGTGAAGCATTAAACAATAAAAATGTTTAATAATACACGCGCTCTGGTGATGAAGAAAAGTCAACAAATGGTCGTGAATTGTAAAATCCACGCGCTCTGGTGACCTGTTATAGAAGATTAGTTACAACTTGAGCAGTTGCGTAATTGCGTTTCGTTTTGTGTATGGGAACAGCCGTCCCTTACCACAATGCGTCTGCGCCACCGTTAGCCAATCAAATTCATCATCTACACAACACATTCGGTATCCCGATCCCAACCCATGTTCCCTTTGTCATGAGATTACGGCCAGATCTAACATTAAAACGCGTCGCTAAGAATATAGGCTTCAACGAGAGATTTCAAGATTCACGAGTCTTTTGCTTAAAACATATGGAAACCAACGCCAATCAAGTTTCAATCAAGCAGGAGAAAGAAGAACCAAATCAAGAATCAAAGGAATTGCCACAGCAGCCGCCGCCGCCGCCGCCTGAAAAGCCGGAGCCAGGGGATTGTTGTGGCAGCGGATGTGTTAGATGCGTGTGGGATGTTTATTATGAGGAGCTCGAGGCTTATGATAAGCTTTATAAAACCGATTCCACCAATACCAAATCCAATTAAGCCTTATTTTTTTTCTTTGTTCTTTAGTCGGCTTTAAGATCTGTGATGTCTTGTTGATACGATTTTTATCAATTTGTCGATGATTCGTTGAATTCCCATTTGAGGAATTTCGTTCTTCATTGATTGGATAATGAGAAGGGATTTGATAATTTGATTTGATGCTTTTCTGTGATATTACAGCCNAAATACGCGTTTGTTTTCTTATTTTCAAAATCATATTCTAAATTAATTTTTTTTAAATCCCCTAAGTTTGTTAATTGACAAAAACACTTTTAACAAAAAAAATTTATAAATTGATAAAAACATCTCCATTCTCCACCCATCCATAGTTACTAGATTCTGATAACCACTATCGGTGGTAATTGAAATCTATCACAATGATGCACTGCCAGTCAAAACTGGCCAGTAATGTGCTGATCTGACCTTTTTCGATCAGACCTCCAGTAGGTCTGGCCAGAAAATGCCAGATCTGACCGTCAACGACGGCTAAGAGAGATAGTCATCGTTGAACGTCAACAATGAGAGATAGACACACGACTGGTTAGATTTGACATGACATGCACCGTAATGCCAGATTCGGCTAGATTTCGATAGTGATGGCCATAATCTAGCAACTGTCGGTGGTTGGGGGTGTTTTGTCATTTTACAAAAGATTTATATATTGGGGTGTTTAATTAAATTAGCAAACTTAAGGGTTTTTTTTTGTTAATTTTTAAATTTTACCTTGTAATAATCACCAAACTCTACCTATCAATAATATTTTAAAAATATTACTCAAAATATTAAACAGACACACCAATTTCATTACATAATGGACCATCTTTTTTTTTCTTTTCTTTTTTTTATTTTTTATTTTTTATAATCGGGGTGTTTAGGCTTATTTATACGTACTTCAACTAATCTCTTAGAACCATGGAGGTTGGAATTATCGGCAGGATAAGAGCTCCAGTGGCTATCCCTATTAGCAACTAATGAGGGACTCAAACTTAGGATTTCTTGAGAATCCCTATCGAACTACTCTACCACCCAAAGGTAATTTAATGAACTATCCTTTCTTGATTAGATACCTATCTTATACCTTAACAAAATATGAGATTATGAGCCGAAGTTAATTTAAAAAAAAAAAAAAAAAAGTAAAAATAAAAACTACTTCTTAATTATATTGTTTATAAATATATACATAATATAGGTCAAAATAATTTATTTAAAATAATAAGTATTTTGAAATTTTTATAAGTTGTTTAGTTGTATCTTAAAAGTATTTATATGATTTACAATAAATTAATTTAAGATAAATTATTTTATGTCTATCTTGTAACTATTTTTAAATTATTTAAAGTGTTTTGAACATCTCTATACTATTTTATGAATTTGATTTGATACTTTTTTTTTTCTATATATTAAAATATATATTTAAGATTATAAATCTCTTTTATATTATTATTATTATTATTATTTTATTTATAAAAACTCTACTCTAGTAAGCTTGACTCTTATATGCTTTACTTGAAGAAGTCATACAAAATAGATTTTAAATTTTTTTATAACGAACCACTTAGCTTGTGACTAGATGACAAAACCTTAGATTACTAAGAAGTTTTCTGTTCGAGTCTTACCAAGTGATTACCTACCACATTTATGATTTACCTGTCATTAGGTTTGTAGAGTGTTCAATAAATCCTAAATATTAGTTATCAAAAAAAAAAAAAAAAAAAAAAAATCTGATAACGAGCATATATATATATTATTTAGTGTTTTTTAATCAGCTGTCATAACCGTGTATTTTGGTAGTGAGAATTGTAATGCGTATGATGATGTACTGTTTGGTACAAAAATATTCATTGAATGATAGTGAGTTTGGTAGAAAAATATTCATTGAATGATAGTGAGTTTGGGCTAGTTGCATGGAGATTCTCTGAACCTACTTAGCTCAAGTTTCAACTGATGAGAGGAGAAAATGATAAGAGCTTGAAAATACTGTTATAAAAGCTGCGTTATAATATTTCAAAATACCAATTTTTTAATTAAATTTTTGGACTATTATGATTTTAATGTAATCAAAATTTTGGACTGTTATGACTCGAATGCAATTGCAATTACTTCGGTTACTTTACAATTCAAATCATGGCTGGGCAGTTTCATTTTTTTTAATTAAAAATGGTTGTTATAAAAGCCGGGTAGTTTCAATTTTAATAATTAAAAAAATGGCTGTTACATGTAAGAGGTAAGTATAAAAGGGGGTGTTTTATTCTCTTTTATACATAGATAATTTTTCAACTTGAGAGAATTCATTTTACCTCTATATTTTTATTTTTTACAACTTCTATTTTTTCTTATATTGTTCTAAGCTTCTGTTAAAAGCGTGCACTTTAAATAGGAGGTTGTCATTGTATCGTGGAGGTCGGTTCGCTTCTGAGCCATTTGCATCGAGAAGATCCTTTCAATAGGGCGAAAATCTGATCTTAGGGACATTGCTTTTGCACACCTTGACGCTGCTGTATCGTTGCTGAGTTTGTTGCTGTTTCACTGCTGTATCATTGCTGTTTTGCTACTGTCTCTCTGCTGTTTTTCTTGCTGTTCTTCTACTATTTTACTGTTGTTTTTCTGCTATTTTATTGTTGTTTTCCACTGTTTTGTTGCTAATTTGTATTAAATTTCAACAAATACATATTTTGTTAGTGATTCAATTAGATTATTTGTGGAAAAATGTTTTTTTAATGTGAAATTTGAGTTAATTATTTCGTAAATACTTTTTATGGAATCACGAGTGTATTTTAAGTATTTTCAGGTTAAAAACAATATTTGAATGAAGAATAATGATGTCGATGGAATTTGTGACAAGTAGGAACAAACGGTGTTAGAATCAGAGTAAAAACGAGAAAGTTGTTACATGTTGAAGATGAGACGTAAAACTTGGAAATTTGTCAAGATGAGCATGCTTTGATATTTTGATCATAAATGGAGCTATCAAAATCGAAATTCGATGATTCTTGTGGCGTTGGAAAGCTGATTCAGAGAGCTACAAAGTTTGTGTTTATGACTTTGCCAGATTCTGAATATTCCAGACTCGTGGGATAGAAAGAACTATTGTTGCAGCAACCATTTCTATCACTGCAGTGACCGTTTCTATCGTTGCAGCGACGGATCACGGGCCTGTGTTGGGTTATTGTATTTTCCTAGTCCGAATCTGAATGGTTTAAGGCCTTTGATTCTTTCCTAATAAACCTCCAAACCTTAGCACTATAAATAAGAGTCTTTAATTATTTTTTAGAGAGGTTAGAAAAGGAGAAAGAGTAGCTACTATTTTGGAGATCAGAATTCTTGCAGTTTTTGTTCACCAATTAGAGAAATTTTTCTATTTTCTTTCTTGAACTCATGTTTGTTAATACAATGATTGTTTTTATTACTGTAATTATTAACAAAATTCCTATTATAGGGCTAAAGATGTAGCCCAATTTATGAATGTGTTAATTTTATTGTTGTTAATTTTAATTGAGCATTAATTCTAAGTTTTATTATTGTGTGTAATGCTTTCAATTCTTAATCGAGTGTTGAATTATTTTATGAGTTGGGTTGAGATCGAGAGATGAAAGCTGATTAGTCTAAGGTAATAAAACCATAAATTGAGCGAACGCTAGAGATATGTTATCGCGATTTGTGAGACTATGATAAATTCCATAGAACTTAATGATCTCTTAGCTAAATCTATTTTAGAGATATTTAGGGTTAATTCATTAATTATTCTAGAAAAAGTTGGTAAAATATTATGAAGTTTGATATTTAAAATAAACTTAATTAGGTTAGCAATAATTATCAATGTATAGGAGTAAATTAATGTGAAGTATGTGTCTTAGATTTAGTCTTATTGATTTTCTTACCGAAATATTAATATAATTCTGCTTTTGTTTATTTTTTATTAATTATTTAATAAAATAGACTAATTAGTACATTTTGAGATTGACACTGGTTTACTTGAACTTTGCAAGTTGCGTGATTTCCTACCAATGCAATAGCCTGTCAGAAAATGTGGTTGAAATCACGAGGCTTTCTTAAGTTTCACCGCTGACTCCGTCAAAGACGCTTAAAATTTAAAACCGAGTTACAACTCATTGTCTTGTTGCACTTGCACAGAACTCTCCAGTCTTCGTCTTCCATTCCTGACGCGTGGAATTCGGGTTATAAGTATTAAGTACATCTGCAGTGTATTGCGCGAATCAGTACGCGTTTTTACATAAAGCCCACTCAATTTTCTCCATATTATTAAATATATTAAAAAATATATATATATATATATTTTTTTTGTTATAGGAAAACCCATTTTGTTTGTCCTTTTATAGTATTTACGGGTAATATTATATATAAAGAAATTTATAAAATTTTTTACTAAAATATGATGCAACAGAAGATAAATGAAAGAATGAATTAGATGAATTTAATTTTTTATATTCATTCTTTCATTCATCTTCTATTATATTATTTTATACAAGAAATTTTTATAAATTTCTTTATACATCTAATATTATTGATTTCGAAAATGTGATTTTCATTCATATATATATTTATATATACATGAGTTAAAATTGCATTTTTGAAACTAGTAGATGGTCGTTACAAAAAGGTCAAATACACGAGTTTACCAAAAAAAATCCAGAAAAATATTAATGAATATATATT
The DNA here is from genome assembly GCF_008641045.1 of Pistacia vera. NCBI lineage: Eukaryota > Viridiplantae > Streptophyta > Magnoliopsida > Sapindales > Anacardiaceae > Pistacia > Pistacia vera. The sequence goes on along the minus strand of NW_022195056.1, from coordinate 146,322 downwards.
TTACAATTTGGTTTGTGATATTAATAAAATCCATTGCGTGTTTTGTGCTTCTTTGGTGTTGTTCCACAATATTTATAGGTCATATCACAAGTTAATTTACATTGAGTTAAATATAAATTAATCATTTATATGGCATGATAATCTTTGATTTTGAAGCATATATAATGTGATCGGTCTGCTGTATTTTGAACTACGTTTAATAAAAATAAGAATTTATTTTTTTAAAGTATTATTTCATATTTTAATTGTCAATTCAATTAGTAGTTTTGTTAACATTGTCAAATGACAAATAAAAGCGAGTAATACTTTACATTTCAAATAGAAACTTAAAAAATTTTTCTTCGTAGAGTGATCTGTTTCCACATGTGATATTAACGCGTATATGATAAGATGATGTTATAAAATAATATGACATATGATGACAAAATACTTGAAATAAAAATTTTGGCCCATTTTTTGAGATCATGTTTAGTATGAATGAAAAATTAATGTATAAACCTTATGATGTTAGTTTGGTGGTCAAGAAAGTTTGCTTCATTTATTAATTTTGTGGGTTCAAACCACCTTAGGGTCATCTATTACACTTGTGGTTTACTTAGAATATTGGGCTTGTAGAATGTTTAATGAGTCTTTAAGATCAGTTGAGGTGTACACAAACTGGTTTGAATAATTTGATTATAAAAAAAAAAAAAAAAAAAAAATTAATGTGTGGATGGGTAGGGTAAATAAATATGCTTTAGGCAGTGATGCACTGAACTCTGAAGTAGTGGCTTGACCTTGACCTAAAGAGAAGTGAGTGAGTTTTTAGAACCAAATTAGTGGTCTTGGTCTTACTTACCCAATCGAAGTTGCCCCAATTTAATTGATTGGGTTGGTTGATTTGGTTAGACAATTTGGGCCCAAAATGTAACCACTTTTACCATATCAGCATAATGGAAAATCCAATATTGGTATACTCTTAAGTCAATATTTTCAATAGGGGTTTAAGTAAATGTAATCAAATAATTAATGTCAAATATATATATATATATATATATATATATATATTATAACGCGATACGCCTTGGTTATTTGACATATCACATTTTAGAACTCATTTTAGGGCTATAAAATTATCCTCTTGACACATTGGATTGACAATTAGGATTTGTGGTTTATGAGCCTAATCAAATTGCTCCATCTTGACATATTGGGTTTGTATATTGCTTCATTATAATTAATAATTAATAAAAATTATTGGATTTGTATTAATAATGAATAATAATAATAATAATATATAGGTGATTGCATGGTATTCTAAAGTGTAACTATTTTGACGCGTTGGATGTGCATTAATAACAAGTATACATGTGCATTGGATTGTATTAATAATTGTGGTTTAATGACATCTGTCTAGGATTGCTATTTATAATTATATTGGTGTATTGTATTGACATTATAAACGTTTCTTTGTATTCAATTCGTATTTAATTACGTTGATATTTGAAAGGTCCAATAAAGAGTTATAAAAAAGGTGAATGTTCATTGTGTATTATTACAATATGTTGTGTATTAGGATTTTATAGTGCATGCTTTTTATTTTTGTTGAGAATTTGGATTCTGATAATTTTTTCTTGTGGGGTTTATATTTACATCCGGGTTATCCTGCACAAAGTTTATTTTGTTTTTGTTTTATAGATTAACGTGGTCTCCTCATTAGTAGCTAAGGTTTACAATTTCTGATTTTTTGATTTGGAATATGTTTTACAGGAACCCAGTTCCATGTGCCTAATGGAGGGCAGTGATTCTATCATCTTGCAGATGTAAGGTTAATGCACTTGCATCGAATGGGTGCTAAACAAGAACAAAATCAGGCCTGGAGCAAGCTGGATAGTAGTTTATTATTGGCTTTTTTTTTTTTTTTTTAATTTTTTTAAGATTTTTTTTAATTTTTTTTGAAGATATTAGGATTTTATAGTGCATGATTTTTTTTTTTTTTTTTAATAAATTTTGGATTATGGGGGTTTTCCTTTTTGAGGGCATTTGGTTCAGGGAATGTTAGATTACTGAGAATGCTGAATTACTGGAAAGATAAATTATTTTGAAGATTACTGAGAATCTTTAGGAAAATGTGTTTGGTTAGTTGGAATAAATTGGTGGGTATGTTGTTTAAATTACTGAAGTGTCCTTTAATTAAATATTATTATTTAGATTATTTATAACCCCCTAAATTTAAAAACTTAGCAAAAAAAAACCCCATAATAAAAGTTTAGAAAATCAACAGTACACCCCACCAACCCAGCCATTGTCGGCCGTCGGCAACCACTATTGGCCGCCAAAAGCCATCAACATAACGGCGCACAGAAGGCACGAAATGGCCTCCGTGCACCATATGGTCATTTTCGGCCATTAACGCTCACAGACAGCCCTGATGGTTGTGCTTCTTCAAATATTTTGAAGAGTGGTGGTTTGGGAACGTTAGATTGTTGAGGTTAAAAGGGGATATAGTTGATGACAGGATTTACATTTAAAGAATCTTGATCATGGGAAAGGTTCTCATTCATTAAAAGCTGTTGAAGGGTTTAAAAAGGTCTTTTCAAAGGTATCGAGTGGGAACTATGATGGATATTTAATTGGTGGGGAAGAGGGTGTTGGAAATAGTTCGAAAGATAGGGCATCGATACCCAAGGTTTTAATTCCAGGCTTGCCAGATGAATCCAATGGTGAATGTGCTGCACCTATAAGTAGTTGCTTCTGGGAGTGGAAACCTAAATTTACTGTGCATTATGAGAAGGCAGGGTGTGAAAATGTAAATTCCCCACATGTGCTGTTTCTTTCTGGCTTTGGGGTTGGTTCTTTTCATTATGAGAAGCAACTACAAGATTTGGGAAGGGATTATAGAGTATGGGCAATTGACTTTCTTGGGCAAGGCATGTCATTGCCATTTGAAGATCCTACTGCATAGTCTAACGAAAGAGGTACAACAGAAAGGAAGGATAAAGTGTGGGGATTTGGAGATGACGCTGAACCATGGGCGAGTCAGCTTGTTTTTTCTATGGATTTATGGCAGGATCAGGTTCGTTATTTCATAGAAGAGGTCATTCGTGAACCAATATATATTGTGGGGAACTCACTTGGAGGATTTGTTGCAGTTTACTTTGCTGCTTGCAACCCTGAACTAGTGAAGGTTGTTACATTGCTTAATGCAACACCCTTTTGGGGATTTTTACCCACCATTTTTTTGGTTCTCCCCTGGAGTTGGTCACTCAAGCAAAGGTGTTTTGATGCTTATCTTCTTTTTTATGTGGGGATTTGTTAAATGTTGTCCTTGGTGTTCTACTAGTGAGGTGCTACAATTTTTTTTGAGCCAACAACTGCTGTTTTTGTAGTGTTTGTGGGTAGCAACTATTTTGCTTATTGGTTTTTTTTGCTGTTCTTGTATAAGCCTTGGTTGTCTTTTTTTGCAGCAGCCTGGGTGGTTTTTCTTGGTGCATGCAGGCTGCTTTTGGGCATTAGGATTAGGTTCTTTCCTTTTGCTTTTTGGTTTGTACACATCGTCTCTTGGCCTTGTCCCCAATATGTGGTATTCTGTAAGAAAGCCAAGGAAGGCAAGCAGGGGAATTTGGGCTATAACAAGGAAGATTCCCATGGGTGAGGTGTTAGGGTAAGGTGTTACAATAGATGAGGTGTTCGGGTGAGGTGTTAAAAAATCAGTTTTAGGATGGACAGATGGCCGCAAGATATGGGATGAAGGAATAATTCTTTTTTTAAGTGAGAAATAGTATAAAAAGAGAGGCAAAAGGGCGGTGAAGGCATCAGATATTAGAAGGGAAAAGTTCATAATATGGATATTGGGGAGGAAAGCTGACCCTCTTAAGTTCAGCTGGGATGGGTTTCTTTTATGCTTTATTTGACTAACATAATTACTCAGTTTATCATTTTGTTTTTCATTCCATTTTATCATTGCCATTTCCTTTTGTTTATCATCTGTTTCCTTTAAGTAATCAGTTTATCACTTGCTTATCTGTTCCATTTCATTACTGCCATTACCATTTGTTCATCCTCTGGTTTAATTTTCTTTAAGTAATCAGTTTATCACTTGATTATCTTTTCCATTTCATTACCACCATTACACTTTGTCATGCATTTAGCTAAAGCAATGTAACAACAAACTTTCATATTTAGAATAAGATTGTAGCATCCAACACAACCAACATATCTAACACACCCAACCGAAAGCAACATAGAAGCAATAACTCATAATCATTATACTTAGTATAGATTTTTACAAGAACATAACGGAAAAGCAAAGTACTTGAAGTTTCGATTTCAGTTTAGCTGGAGCTCAACAGTGAGTGGATCAAATTGTGATCAATCATGCCTTCATTCTTTCCTTTTGCCTGCCAATAAAGATAATCCAATAAGAAGTTGCAACAACAAAAATCATGACTTTAAGAATTACTTACCGTGACAGAAGATGTCTTAACACTTCGACTATCGTCAATAGACACTTTAAATGCTTCGACAACTGACTTTGGACTTCTTCCCGTTGTTTTCGATTACAAAAGCCCTCATTGACTTTGCTTTCCTTTTAATGGCAGGCGATCGACAAAATATACATCTACTGCCCATGTGGGAACCTAAACCCATCACCATTTCAATAACAAACACATCAAAAACATCTAAGGATTTATATGTCCTTAGACAACACAGCATACACTTAATTACGAGTCAAAAATATTTACAACCCCGTTAACCTGATTGTGTCAGGGGCTAAAAGGTGGGCGGTAGACATTACTTTCGTCTAGTATGCGCAAGACTATGTCCTCTTAAGTGACTCTGGTAACCCCATGAAAACATCTATCTTGTGCTGATCTTTGCACATTACCTCCAAAATATCTATCGTCTGTGTTGTGGTTAAAAGTCCCAATTTTTCAATTTCTACAAACAAACGCTGTCTTCTATCCTCTGATTTGTCAAAAGATAGAGCAAACTTTTCCATCTCTCGGGAAGCAACCTCATACGTATCCCTCCACTTCTTCATTTGGTCCACCATTTCAGAGATGCCATCGTCATTTCTTTTTCTTTTGTTGCTACTGGAAGTCCTATGAGTTCAACTAGCTCCAGAGGCAGCCACATCATCCTTGTTTGGAACGTTACTTCCTTTATCAGCATCAGCATCAACATCCATTGATTCATGGTTGTTTTTAGGAATTTCTAAATTAAGATCTTCAATCGCATCAGCTGGGGTCTCCGCTTCAGCTCCACTTGCCTGGTCCCTACCAAAAACAATGGCTAATGTGTCGTAGTGGGGGAAAGGTTTGTTCCTTAATCGTTGTGCACTTGGATGTCTCTGTCAAAGAAAAAAAGATAGATGAAATTTAAAATTAATATACTAATAAAATTTACTGATGCATTGAAGATAGAAAAAACCTTACCTTCACCCACCCTCAGACACATCATTGCTTGCAGTTATGCATTTATCTTCATCATTCCACCCAAAGCCACTGCCCTGATTTAACATATATGAAATGGTAGCATACTGCCTTTTCCATAGCTTGTAGCGTGATTCAATATGTGATGTTGCCTTCAACCCAGAAGATGGAATTCTTTCTGCCATCATCTTTTCTAGTTGGACAAGAAACCCAGTTTTGAAAATACCATTGTCAACACCCCAATGATGACATTCCTTCAAAGTAAGTAGACAATTAGCTAAAATGGCATCCTCCTCTTTTGTCCATTGTCTTTTCCTTCCACTTCCACCGGCTTTTTTCTTCCATTTCTTACTGATGCTCGGGTCATACAATGTCAAAGGCATATCCTGACTTCCACTAGCTTTTGCCGACTTATCCATTGTTGAATGAACTGTTAAGAAAAAGAAATGAAACATTTATTAGGCAAATAATTAAATCTTGAATGATACTACCCCTCACTAAACAATAAAAGTCAGGAATATATTTATACAATAGAAGATTCATAAACGAAAAACATATAATCCAAGACAAATAGAAGTCAATAATATATTGTCAAAATTGAATGCAACTTCAAATTAAAAGGTGTTACACAGCTACCTTCCACATAACAATGAATAAGACATCAAATTGATTCCAACTTCCAGCACTGCCTTTAATCACTAATCAATTGGATCCTCAGATTCATATGATTCTTTTACCAATATCAAACATCACGCTGATCCGAAACAAACCAAACACCAATATATATATATATATATATATATATATATATATTTGATTGGAAGAAACAATTAGAAGAAATAGATAGTAAGGAAGTATAATCTAGGTTTTTAGAACTAGGACAATATCATAATAAGGATTATTCTAGTATTTAAACTGAAAAATCCTACTTATTAACATAAATATTTATTAAATTTAAAACACAAAACCTTGACTATAATAAATTCTTTTAAGTATGTGAATAGGAGATAAAAAATGTAATTCAAATAAAGAGAGAGGGCGGATTTTATATATTAATAATAACATGATAGACATGCATGATCATGTTCCACAATTCCATCATCCATCATCCATATCTTCTCCTTTTTCCTAAAAAGTAGGGTGGTGGCCTCTCTCTGCCTCTAACAAAGTTACCATTTTTCTTTCACAAACACAGTACACAAAAAACAAACAATAAATTAAAATTAAAAAAAAAATCAACCAAGGCTAATTTTGTCATTTCCTCTTCTTCCCACCTTAAATTATAATTTTAATTAAAAAAGAAGAAAGAAAAACCTCTCTCTCAGTCTCGGATAGAAGCAAAGAGAGAGAGAAAGAATACATTAAGTAATATAATTATCCTTTGAGGCCACCTATTTGCAAGGACTGATTAAAGCAGCTTTATATACGATATTATTAATTATTATTAGCAAAACAGAATGGAAGATGTAATAATTATAAGAGCCATAGTATGTGATCATTGCAGTGTAAGTCTTCTTGTTTTCTCAAACTATACAAAATTAATCCACTGTACAACATAGATCATAAACTAAACAAAACTAACCCAAAAATGCTTCTGACTTGAAATGAATAAGGAAAAAGAAGAACTTGCAAACTCAGCATCATTTTATCCTTTTTTCCTTGTCTCCAAGGATAAAAGATAACAAATGACATATTTGCTCTCTTCATCCATGGTTTGACCTTAAATCCTAGTAAACCACATCTATTCAGTAACATTCATCTGATACCAACATTCATATGTCCTACGGGTTTCTACTTGTTTCAAAGCCAATATTTCTGGCATCCACAAAACATGCTTTATGGTTACCAAATTGTACAACTGTCAACATTGAAATATTTAGGGTCCCAAATAATTAGATATTAAATGATACAACCCCTCAGTAAATAATAAAAGTCAAGAATATATTTATACAATAGAAGATTCAAAAACGAAAAACATATAATCCAAGACAAATAATTTACATTCAAACGTCAAATGTCATTATGGCATGCAATATATATATTACAAAGTACAAAACAACATAAATATTGTCACCCAAAGAAAAAACCCATAAACTAATTACAATTGCCTAAATCGTTGCCAACTTTTAAACATCTGGTGCGCTAGATTATCCCTCCATGCAGTCCGGTTCCACATGGCTTATAAATTCAGGTTCGGGATCGGCTTCCTGTGGGGTATTGTTCATCTCACCAACCTCACTTTCCATAAGGTCAATGTCCATCTCAGACCTAATGTAGTTATGTAACAGGCAACAAGCGGATATTATTCTGCACTGCGTTTTGATAAGGTAGAAAGATTTCTCACTAAGAATCTTCCAACGGGCTTTCAAGATGCTGAAACATCTCTCAATACAATTTCTTGCTTAGGAGTGTTTCATGTTGAAAAATTCTTGAGGTGTCGTTGGTTGGTAACCATCTCTCCACTCATTCAAATGGTATCTTTGGCCTTTATAAGGTGCCAAAACCCTTCCCCATTGGTGTAACCCACAAAACATAAATAGTAAAAACCTAGCATGACAATAAAAATGTCAATTACGGATACTCATCTAATCGTTCACCGTTACCATAATGAACTTGGAAAATTGTATAGAAACTATACCTTGAGGGATATTTAATCCATTTCTGCTACTAATTGCATCTCTAAGGACTCTACCATAAGTAGCTGAACCTTCCCACCCAGGAAGAATATAAATGAATTGCATTTTTGGTGTGCAAACAGCAAGAACATTTGTCGCAATTTCATTTTTCCAGGTGCGATACCTAGGTTTATCATGGGCGTCAACTTGAACCCTTATATGTGTTCCATCTAATGGGCCCAAATAATTCTACCAATAGGATAACACAAATTTAATAAATTAGTGTTGTACTAAAAAGGAACTTACATAAAAACAGCCATAAAATACTGTTTAGGTTTTTCATTATGTACCTTGAACCATTTCCAGTGTTCATCTGTTGAGTCCTCTGTGATAGGCTCAGGTTCTTTCAGTAAAATTGTATGCATTCTTAAAACAGCGTTCAACACTGCATGAAAATTTCTGCTAACTATCTCATCGGACCTAGCTATCTGGTGGCTAAAGACTATGTTCTTGATATGGTGTGCACAAATGTGAAGAAAACTATACACCATTTCCTCTACAGATGTATTTTTACTTGATTTTAACCCCCTTTCACGTTGAAGTAACACACATAATTTTTCAAAAGTTGTTATATTCATTCTACAGTTCACTACACATTGGTTATCTTCTTCAAAAATCATTTTCCATAAATTAAGGGTCCTATGGTATGGTTACTACTAAAGTTACTCGCATATGATATGCCTCGTCTATGTCTATTCTTATTCTTCAGCAGCAAGGCAATCGTCGTAAAAACTAGCATGGCGTTTAAGGTGTCCATCAAATGAAAATACATCATCATAAGTGACACCAAATGCTTTTGCCTTTTAGTTAAACTAGCCATTAATGTCCATAGAGGAACATTGGATTACTGTCATATTTGAGGGAAGAGGACATAACATACACAAATATCAAACAACTCCAACATCCTGAAACTAGATTTCAATTCAACACCAAAATATCAGGCTTAAAACTGAAAGAATACTAGAACAACATATGATGTAACGATTACTTGTTATCAAGCCAACTTTGTAAAAAATAAGAGAAACAAATCTGCGCTTTTATCATGTTCAAACTAGTAAAGACATGCATTTAATTTGAGAAGCAAAAGGCAGGTACAACAGTGGGTTCAAAAATAAAAATTATACCTATTCAAAATGATGGGCATGAATCCGAATATTCACAGCAGGAACAAATGAAAGCCTGATATTCTCTTTCTTCGAACAAGAGTGTTGAAAAACAACTGCAACAAACCAAAGCCTTATTAATTACAATGGGTTTGTACAAAGAAAGAGACAGGGAACTTAAATTTCTGCTGGAATATTTACCAAGTTCAGACAAAATGTAAATAGTTGTATGATTTATGGAGAGCTGAACAGGTTTGTCGTAATGCTACCAAAAAAGTAATAAAGATTCAATACTAATTGCCCAATTTTATATAAATAATGAATATAAAGAAATTTAGGATAACCCTTTAATAAAATGTGTGAATAAAATCTATAAATTATATATTATTTTACATGTTAATGTTTACAAGAATACATCCAGACCAGCACAGCCAGCCAGGATGCCTATACAAATCATCAAAGAAAAAACGGTTGGACAGAAACCATAAATAGTTAGGCCAAACAGAAACCAGCAGGAAACACCTACACCCCTGCAAACATCACACCAAGCAACCCAAACGCAGTGGCCACTTGGGAAAACTCCCCAATCAAGAATGTAACCACTTGACCTTCAGCAAAGACATCACAAGAGTAGAGATTCAAGGAACAACGACGATTCAAGAATGCAACCCAAACATAAATGCATTAGTGTATAATAGTCAATCAACTCTAAATAACAAAACCCAACCAAAACGAATGAATTAGGGCTCAATTTTGATTTTAGGGCTCACTAACATAGTTATGGATGTGAAGTTGAAAACTAGATGAGTACCTCGATTCGGCAGGAGAAGACGGCATAGATTCAAGGAGCAACGACGATTAACTTGGAAGTGAAGACTAATTACGAAATCCGCAGAAGATGCACTCCACTTGATTTGAAGATGAAAGGAAGCTCAAGTTAAATGCAACTGGGTTTGTGTTCAACTGTGAAAAAAGTGGGTAATTAATTTGGTAGATGAAGAATTAATTCGGTAAATGAAGAATAAAGGAGTTAGGTTTGGGGATTTCATGCAGTAATCAAGTTGGGAATTTAATTTTGTTGAAGTTGGTGGGTATAAACAGGTTTAAATTTTTTGTATAAGGTTAAAAATGTCCATAACTTTTTTGTAAATTATTTAGATAACAAGGGCATTATTGTCCTAAAATTTTATTAATAAAGGATAGAATTGTAACAAAAAAAGATTACCCTGGTAATCTTAGAATAATTAAGAAAATGGAGGTAATCAGATTACCTCCTATATTACCAATAGTAATTACTATTGGTATTTGAGGATTACAGGAATCTTATATTACTTTAACAACCAAACGTGGTAATCAAGTAATATAAGATGACATAACCCCAGTAATCCCACATAACCCCCAACCAAACGCCCCCTTTGGGTTTTTATTTTTACATATGGGTTATCCTGCATAAAGTTTATTTTGTTTTTGTTTTATAGATTAAAGTTGGTCTCCTCATTATGTAGGTTTTCAATTCCTGATTTTTTGTTTTTGAATTTCTGTTTAGATTCTGATATAAGATAGCATTTCAATTTACAACAATATGATGAATTTACAGATGATTGGGATTATGTAACAAGGATATTGCTAAATATCTGCATGCTTTATTGGCCAAGATTTTAATTGATCAGGTTGGCCTTTCAAAGTTCTTAATTGTGATTTTGTTATGTTTTCTTGAACTGACTGTTTAAATATTTGTAAGCTTCAGGTTGATCGGAAATTGATGAAATAGACGGTGATGTGTTAGAATTTTAATTAGTTAAAATTCATTGCCCTAAAATTACTATTTGGTCCTTTACTTTTATATATATTATTTTATATAAAATTTAAACTGCTGAGCAGTTTTCAGCAATTATCCCCAGCAGTTGTCTTTGATGGAAAGACTTTTGCGTGCTTTAAAAGGGGAACAGTTATAGGTCCCCAATACACGTAATTATTCTGATTTCCCAAAAACCATCGTTATGAGAATTGCAGTGCATTGGAAGAGTCTGTAACCTTTGAAAAACACAATAACAAAAAATTGTTATGTCTAGAGGTTAGTGGTTAAATTATTTGGTTCCGCAAATCTTCATGAATATATAAGCATGTATATGAATAATGATATAAAACTCAAATTCACTTTCCCAAAAAAAACACCAAGGTTGCAACGCCATCAATAAAGAATAATCAAGCTCTTCAAAACTCATAACATATCATGAACATACATTCTTAAACAACTTCCAATTACTCAGTAAGCATTTTCACTCAAAGATGGAGTAAACTAAATACGTAGACCCTCACATAAATAAACACTTGACTCTCATGTGTTGAAGGGTATGTGTTTCACTGAAATTCATTCCAATGGAAACGATCTACCATAGGCTTGCATATCTTCTCATTCTCCACCACTGGGATCACATGCATAACACGACTCATAAGGACTTTTCTAGGGTTGTAACGGGGTTTAGGATCAAGGTGGTAAATATTTTGGAGTGTAGCTAAAAAGCCATCGAAACTAGTGGAGCAAAAAATGAATCAACTCAAGCTCGAATATATAAAACATGTAAAACCAATCACTCCTTTCAGCAGCTTCTTCCTTGTATATATCCTGTATAAACATACCCCTTTACTGGAATTTTAGGAGAAATTATCAACATGGATAGTTTGTAATATCAAAAGCAATTTCCTCTATCACTTCCTTTCTTCTTCTTCTTTTTTTTTCTTTTTTATCTAACACTGGAATTCAAGAATTGAGAATGATAACATACTCCGTTTCACCAGTCATAGCCATACCACAAATCCAAACACCCCCACACTTATTTCTTGCACACCATACATATCATAATGATGAACAATGCTCCACTAGCTCTACGGCTTGGGTAAAGGCATTGTTTTTTTTTTTTTTTCTAGGTTTAAAGCTTGTAATGTGGGTTCACAATAAAACTCAAAGGGATTCAACAAACGGAAAAATTAATTACAAGGTAGGCTATTTGGCTTATGTAGCTTATAACAAAGAGAGCCTTAATCATGTTCATGCATGCATGTGTCCATATGACCTCGAAGAGAATCAAGGAAAGTTCTAGAGAAATAAATCCATGGAAGAATATCTCACATGAAAGAAAATAGTGAGACTGATATGGATATGTCAGTCTAAAGGCTCAAAATCTCACCGGCTTTTGTCTACCAACTTTAGTCACTACCATTCTCAAGGAAAATAATTAGACTAATTAAGTCTAAGTTGGAAGATTACTTATTCAATCATGTTATGAATTTTTCAAGTTTAATTGAATCTTGCTCATGACGCACACAACCAAAAATCATTGAAAACCACAAAAACAAAAAGCAAAAAGTAAAAAGTAAAACTTTCTTTTTTTTGATTAAACACTAATTAAAACACAACCTAAATCCCCTCCCCCCCACTTAAAACTGACATTGTCCCCAATGTAAGATGAAATGCAAAGAAAAGGCAAAAATAACCAAAATTTAAATGCGAGAATAAGAAAACAAACTCCCCTTAGGTTGCCTCCCAAGCAGCGCCTTTGTTTATTGTCATTGGCTCGACTCAAGGCTTTTCTTCTTGCGATGCACTGAGTTTACTGGAGATTATCATCGGTAATGTTCCTCTGTCTCCAAGGAACACGTACTTGAGGTAACTAGGGAGAGGCTTCAAATCTGGAATGGGGGCCTACAAAACAGAGGGTAAATGCCTCTCATTAAAAATTGGTAATGCAATATAAGGAATGTTACCTAACTGCTGTAACTTTGGAAAATCATTCAACGCTGCAACAGTTTCCTCCAAATCAGTACTCAAGGCTAACTCCTCATTCTCTTTCTCAAGATGCTTACTAATGGCAACTTCCAATCCATTTTTTTCATCAAGTCCAAAAACTTCCTGTGCTAAAGAATCAATCACATCAATAGAATAAATAGGATTATCATCATCATCATTAAGATATTTCATGGCATCATAAATATTAAACTTAACAATTTCACCATCAAATTCCATGGTAAGTGTGCCACTATGAACATCTATCTTAGTCTTGGATGTTTTTAAGAAGGGTCTTCCTATATCAAGCACATAGAAATCAGTAGGGAAAACTAAATCAGTAACTTGTACCAGAATATCCTCAACTACACCCTTAGGATAGGCATTAGATCTATCAGCTAATTGAATCACAACACCAGTTTTATTTAAAGGTCCAAGTTTCAAAGAAGCATATATAGAATATGGCATGACATTGATAGAAGCTTCTAAATCAATCATGGCCTTCTCAAAAATAGTGTTACCTATCGTACAAGGGATAGTAAACATACCTTGATCTTTGCACTTCGCTGGGAGTTTTTTCTGAATAACTGCAGAAACATTCTCTCATACTCTCACCTTTTCACACCCTTTAAGTTTCTGTTTCCTCTTAATTGTACATAGTTCTTTCAAGGATTTAGCATAACGAGGTACTTGTTTAATAGCATCTAAAAGTGGAATATTTACCTCGCATCTACGAAAAGTCTCATATAAATCTCTGTTTTGCTCATCTTTTCTAGATTCTGCTAAAGCTTGAGGAAAAGGAGGTATTGGTTTATAATCAGAAAGAGGCGGAAACTTATGCTTAGGAACGCCATCGTCGTTGGGAAAGTTCCTATCTATAATGACGTTTTTCTCCTTTTCTTCCTTCGACGATGCAGGGGCTGTCTTCATTGAATCTCAACCTCTTTACCACTTCTCAAGACGATTACCCTTACATTTTCTCTTGGATTTACCACCGTTTGAGAGGGTAATTTCCCCGAACTTTGTGCCTCCAACTTACTTATTACGGTTGCCATCTAGCCCATCTGATTCTTCAAACTTTGAACACTGGCCCTCGTCTCCTGTTGAAATTGCAAAGTATTAGTGGCAAGAGACTTAACAATATCTTCTAAAGACATGCCAGAATTAGAAGTTTGGCCCGGTTGTTGTCTAGGGGGGTATGGCTGCTTATAGTGCTGGTAACTTGGGCGGTTTTGAGTCACAGGCTGATTCACTTATGGATTGCCATAGCTAAGATTAGGGTGAACCCTTCATCTTGAGTTATATGTACTCGAATAGGGATCATACTTCTTTTGCGGTTGTCCAGGAAAACCACCTGCTGCATTCACTTGCTCAATAGGCTCCTCTTGAAGAGTTGGGCACATATTAGTTGGATGCCCTACTACCAAACAAATCCCACAAGCCTTCACCGTTTG